>NC_047018.1:49780631-50040631 GCF_902652985.1 Pecten maximus | reverse complement strand
ACTACGCATCCCCAATATTCAGTCCCACAGGTTCAGAGTTAACAGACATAACGGGTCATGTCTGTTGATATTATCAATGCTAGCATTCTGCTCAGTATCCGTAACGCATGTATTCATGTGGAATCTACCGAATCGTAATGCAATTATTTCGAATGTATGATATACATAGGCAACCTATTTATAATGTATGGTGGATATTGGATGAAGAACACCTAGAAGCGAAAATTGTGTTAATGTTTTAAGCGTTTGTAGTACAGGGCTCCATTGATCGTTTATCTAGAACATCAGTTTATAAATCATAGATCAGTAACATGCTTAGAAATCGCTTTAATACGAATATATAGTCAGTTTGAAGGGCTCGCACAACTAAATCAGCTGCTTTCTAAACAAAGTCGATAACGAGCTTCATGTGTAACTAACAAGTGGAATAGGTACTTCCTTTACACGAGAAAAAAAACTTATGTCCTATTACTTAAAAACAAAACATAAACACTAACACTGAAAATAATGAAGTATGACTTAAACGGCAGGAATACCCAAGGTGGGGATTCCCACTTCACTGTCAGGGTTATTGTCTTTCGAGTACCCGTGTGCTATCAAACCTATACAAAAAAAATAATCATTTGTCAGTAAGCAAAATCTTCAAAATGTTATTTGATGTAAATTTGAAACAATTTTAACTTCAAATGAGCGAATGAGGGGATGAAGTCACGAGCTATAACAATGTAATATATTTCAATGTTTGGGTCCTCAAACTGCTTCTAAATACTCGGATGTCTATTGATTTGCAATCAATGTATTTTATTTTCCACAAATCATTGTCCTTTTTTCAGATTAACATATTAATGGTCTTACCTTGTGAATTATTGTTAATATGGCACATATATATTACTTAGATATCGATTATATCACTGGTTTTTATAATAATTGGTGTTCAGTCTCACCTCTGAAAAAATACAGTAACCTTCTGAAAAGCAACATTTATTGAGAATTTCATCACCTGAAATGCGGTACCTGAAATGCAATTATCGGTCCACAATAAAGTTTATATACTTCGATGACAAGATATTCGAGTTCCACTGTTGTCTATTCGTGTGTTCGATCTTTGTTCATTTCTTGTAATCCACAGGCGATCATTAACTCAAAACCAAACAACTCCAACAAATATATGCTAAATATGACATGAGATTCATTTATTTTTCATTTTTTTTTATTATTTGCAAAACAAAGTAATATTCAAAGGAAATATGAAACATATGTAAACGGTATGAACAAATGTCAAAATATCAAAAGAAAGCCCCACTATGGCTTTATGTATGATTAATGATATCAGAAATTGATCACAAATGCAAGATAGGTGTATTCATGATTGGTACGTTTGATTTCCTTTAAATACAACAAACGCCAACGATATAATCCGTGGCTCTATCAATTAAGCAAAATAAGCATGATCCGCGTCAGTTGAATGACCTTATTTGACAGAATGTAAATTTCGTTTAAATTGAACGAGTGTTCCATTTAAGTTTCGGTAATATGACCCATGTACCTTTGTATGGAGTTTTAAAATTTGTTAAAGTGATCTATGTTCACTTTATCACTAGCCCTCCACCTCTGGGTTGCGAGCTCGAAACCTACGTGGGGCAGTTGCCAGGTACTGACCGTAGGCCGGTGGTTTTTTCTCCGGGTACTCGGGCTTTCCTCCACCTCCAAAACCTGGCACGTCCTGAAATGACCCTGGCTGTTAATAGGACGTTAAACAAAATAAACCAAACCAAGTTTTCATTGCAGTGAACATTATATTTCCTTCACATTTGACTGCTAAATTATAATCAGGCTGATAACCTGTTTCTTCATTCTATTATAATATGTCAAAACTTAATTGGTGTAACATGAATTGATATAAATGGAAATTGGAATATGATTAAAATTATTAAATAAAGTCTGTGTAACGACATGTGATCACAAGTTCCAAGAGGATGATACTGATGTTCACGCTATTGCTGCCTGTAGCTCCCCCTCCCCTCTCCCTCCCTCCCCCTCCCCCTCCTCCCCCCCCACCCCCCATCCCATTTTCCGTCTTTTAAAATGAAATATTAGACCCGTTTGACAGAATATAACGATGTTCCGATAAAACATACCAAGCTAGAGTATGCTTTTGTGAAAGGGATGAAATATCTAATTATCTACGCCATGCACGGTTGCAGATGTTAGCTAATGGAATGATGACGTAGCTAAGGACCTGTCCAATGATATTTTAAGTTTCTCTGCCGCTATCGCCTACATGTCATAGCGAAAACACAGCCCTGTTTCTGTACTGCTCTGCCTACATGATATATATGGTACATGTATCAGATCACATAGACAATCTTCACAACAGTACATATTCGCAGACCATCATCAATGTCACTTTATCGCCGAAGATAATAACACGTGGTGACTGCAATGCTGTGTAGCGTAAGTACTCTTGTATTCATATACATTTTTAGTAATGCTAAAGACTAAAAGTTTCTACAAGGTTAATTTTAGAATGAAACCCATTTTTGTATGTATAATTTTAATACACTATAATGATGTTGGAGGTTTTATATCACTTTTTTGCATATATTAAGTGACAGTAGTTTCTCTAACATCAAAGTTGATCAGAAACGTTTGAAATATTTAGGTTGACAGTTAAAATTGATTATTTTCGTATTGTTCAAAATGGATTTCCTTCTTTCGCTGTTTCTAAATAAGCTATATATTTTTTAATTGTTGGAAAAATATCAAAGTTGTTTGGACTTTAATTACTTAAATGTTTCGCTTGCACATTGTCTGTTTTTGCTAAGAGCCAGAGTTGCATATGTAGGAGGAACTTTTGCGCCCATGGCTGTTCTTTTACAAAGCTGATTATATATATTACCAAAATAAAAAAAAAATCCTGGTCAATACGATTTCTAATGATTCCAAAATCAAACTCTTTTTTGCCCGTTTGTCAATATAATTGGGATTTTGTCATTACTACCGTGTCCACAGTTTTGTGGGACGAACTTGCGCGGCTACTTTTTAAACCATTGACTAGGCTATCTAAGACCTGTACATCCCCTGTACAAGACGTTGTATAATGGATCAGAACACACCTTCAACGAATAAGTTATCGTCTTAAGGGATCATTACCACAACCAAATAAGCATTGATGTCATTTTTTTTTAGTTTCATCGGGGTATGAAACAAACAAAAATTGTTTCATACCCCGATGAAACTAAGAAAAATTGGCATCAATGCTTATAATAAATTTTTGAAAATGATTTTCTAATTTAAAACATGTTTTATGTACAATTTTACTGGTTTTAAATGGGATTCTTTTTCTCAAATAAATACGCAACGTCAATTGTCGTATTGTGACGTCACATTTTTCGCGCCATTCTCGGAATTTCTTTCATAGAAGAATGAAAAGAATTGTTCAACCAATCACATTTGAGTATTTACCATGAAAAAAAAAAATTTATTTGTTGTTTTTCTGCTATACTTATGAAACTGTTTCACATCTGTATGTGACGTTTGTAATTAACATGTGGCTTGATGATGGGGCGGATTATCTCGAAAATTCGATCATTTATTTCGTTATTACCTATGTAGGTATGGTACCACCGGCTATACGTGATGGAACTGACAATTTTAATACTGAGTTGCTGTTTCCTCTTGGTGAAAACAGGTAAGTAGTTTTATTTTATTACAATAAATCATAAGACATAAATTTACACAGCATTGTAAGAAATTGATACAATTTCCAGTACATGAACAGTATTATAAAGGATTGGAGAGAGTCAGTTTATGAGCATTACTACAGATATACATCTGACACGGAACGTTAACAACATCTACAAAGATATGGAAGTTTTAAGTAATATGCTTTATTCATGCTGATGGAGTTACCACTACATAATTAATAAATATGTATGTAACAGAGCGCATGATCAATTAAATATAAATCACTGCCTCCGCTAGGGATCGAACCCGGGACCTCTGGCTTACTAGTCTTACGCTCAACCGATCGAGCTAAAGAGAATTAAATATTCCCGCGTTTCGTCAGTATAGCGGGAATAATTTGTCTTTAACGACATCGTATTACTCGTGCTAGGCGCACGCTCCGCGGGAGCGGGTATACGTGTACATACCCGGGTACACGTGGTCGTGAGGTCACTTTCTAGCTGCCATCTCAGCAGGGCGGACACAGCTAAATTTTTCATTTGATTTTTCCTGTTTTTGGAATATATGGAGTGTACATGTAATACAAATATCAATTGTATATATTTCCTCGATAACGCAGGTCCAGCGTTACCCCTAGGTACACCTGTAAGGGTATACATGTAATCGTTTTCCCGCCACCGCGGATACAGGTTTCCGGGGGCTATCTCCGGTTTTTCCTGGGCGCCAGGTGCATACTGATGACGGGGATATTGTATTTTACTATTCAAATAGTTTTCCAAAGTTTCATGTACATCTGTATCATGTTGTTTCAGAGGAGCGATATCGTTTGAGTACGGAATATTTGTACAAAAGATCGGTGTATATACATTAAACATGCATACTTTTGATTAAACGCCGACTGCTATTACACGGGCACGCTAGTACGGCAAATTTATATTTGCTTTTGAGTTGTATTTTTGGAAGTAGTGGAGTGAAGACTGTATACATCAGTTGTTTCCAAAGCGTGTCAATATGTTTGGTGCTAACTAGCAATTGATATAATCTCTGGTACTCACATGTAACACTGTTGATAAGTTTTAACTGCCCCTCCCCCTAGGTAGAAGGTAATGACTACGTGTATATTTTCGTAATAGTAGGTGGTTGTTTCTCTTTTTCATCGTATCCATATTTGCAATCGTTTCGTCGAAATCATGATGTTATACGATAAAACGTGACATGCCGGTAGAATAGCAAAAAGGTTCATCCGTGTTGCGCCAAAAGGTTTGTCTTCAAACCGGCTGAAATTATATCAACATTTTTCCGTCCAATGTATATATATATAGGTATTTACAATTCAAAGACAATAATTGCCTTTATATTTCAAGGAACACCCGGCAACTTTGCTCATTGACAAAGTCATAAAATGTCTAAAAGTGTAACGAATGCTTAAATCCATCACGCCGGGATGTTTACGGAAAGGAAATTGCCTCCAAATCGAGCTTGCGTTCAAAGAATAATTGCTCAAATAAAATATAAAGTTATGATCGTGGTAAAAGTATTAAGCGGTATAGAGTTTAAAAAAAGGTTTCCTGGGAGAACTATTGTACTGTTATAGATCCAGGCAGTATTGTTATATATCCCTGCGGGAGTAGTGTTATGTATACCGACGGGAGTATTGTTATATATATCCCTGCGGGAGTACTGTTATGTATACCGACGGGAGTAATGTTATAAATCTCGGCGGGAGTAATGTTATGTATCCCGACGGGAGTAATGTTATGGGTCTCGGCGGGAGTAATGTTATGTATCCCGACGGAAGTAATGTTATGGATCTGGGCGGGAGTACTGTGATGTATCCCGACGGGAGTGATCTCGGCGTGAGTACTGTTATGTATCCCGACGGGAGTAATGTTATGGATCTCGGCAGGAGTACTGTTATGTATCCCGACGGGAGTAATGTTATGGATTTCGGCGGGAGTACTGTTATGGATCTCGGCGGAAGTAAATTTATGTGTACCGACGTGAGTAATGTCATGGATCTCGGCGTGAGGAGTGTTATGCATCCCGACGGGAGTAATGTTATGGATCTCGGCGGGAGTACTGCTATGGATCTCGGCGGGAGTACTGTTATGTATTCAAACGGGAGTAATGTTATAGATCTCGGCGGGAGTACTGTTATGTATCCCGACGGGAGTAATGTTATGGATCTCGGCGGGAGTACTGTTATGTATCCCGACGGAAGTAATGTTATGGATCTCGGCGGGAGTACTGCTATGGATCTCGGCGGGAGTACTGTTATGTATTCAGACGGGAGTAATGTTATAGATCTCGGCGGGAGTACTGTTATGTATCCCGACGGGAGTAATGTCATGGATCTCGGCGGGAGTAATGTTATAGATCTCGGCGGGAGTACTGTTATGTATCCCGACGGGAGTAATGTTATGGATCTCGGCAGGAGTACTGTTATGTATCCCGACGGGAGTAATGTTATAGACCTCGGCGGAAGTACTGTTATGTTTACCGACGGGAGTAATGTTATGGATCTCGGCGGGAGTACTGTTATGTATCCCGACGGGAGTAATGTCATGGATCTCGGCGGGAGTAATGTTATAGATCTCGGCGGGAGTACTGTTATGTATCCCGACGGGAGTAATGTTATGGATCTCGGCGGGAGTACTGTTATGTATCCCGACGGAAGTAATGTTATAGATCTCGGCGGGAGTACTGTTATGTATCCCGACGGGAGTAATGTTATGGATCTCGGCTTGAGTACTGTTATGTATCCCGACGGAAGTAATGTTATAGATCTCGGCGGGAGTACTGTTATATATCCCGACGGGAGTAATGTTATGGATCTCGGCTTGAGTACTGTTATGTATCCCGACGGAAGTAATGTTATGGATCTGGGCGGGAGTACTGTGATGTATCCCGACGGGAGTGATCTCGGCGGGAGTACTGTTATGTATCCCGACGGGAGTAATGTTATGGATCTCGGCTTGAGTACTGTTATGTATCCCGACGGGAGTAATGTTATGGATCTCGGCGGGAGTACTGTTATGTATCCCGACGGGAGTAATGTCATGGATCTCGGCGAGAGTAATGTTATAGATCTCGGCGGGAGTACTGTTATTATCCCGACGGGAGTAATGTTATGGATCTCGGCAGGAGTACTGTTATGTATCCCGACGGGAGTAATGTTATAGATCTCGGCGGAAGTACTGTTATGTTTACCGACGGGAGTAATGTTATGGATCTCGGCGGGAGTACTGTTATGTATCCCGACGGGAGTAATGTCATGGATCTCGGCGGGAGTAATGTTATAGATCTCGGCGGGAGTACTGTTATGTATCCCGACGGGAGTAATGTTATGGATCTCGGCGGGAGTACTGTTATGTATCCCGACGGAAGTAATGTTATAGATCTCGGCGGGAGTACTGTTATGTATCCCGACGGGAGTAATGTTATGGATCTCGGCGGGAGTACTGTTATGTATCCCAACGGGAGTAATGTTATAGATCTCGGCGGGAGTACTGTTATGTATCCCGACGGGAGTAATGTTATGGATCTCGGCGGGAGTACTGTTATGTATCCCGACGGAATTAATGTTATAGATCTCGGCGGGAGTACTGTTATGTATCCCACTGGGAGTAATGTTATGGATCTCGGCGGGAGTACTATTATGTATACCGACGGGTGTAATGTTATGGATCTCGGCTTGAGTACTGTTATGTATCCCGACGGAAGTAATGTTATAGATCTCGGCGGGAGTACTGTTATGTATCCCGACGGGAGTAATGTTATGGATCTCGGCTTGAGTACTGTTATGTATCCCGACGGAAGTAATGTTATGGATCTGGGCGGGAGTACCGTGATGTATCCCGACGGGAGTGATCTCGGCGGGAGTACTGTTATGTATCCCGACGGGAGTAATGTTATGGATCTCGGCTTGAGTACTGTTATGTATCCCGACGGGAGTAATGTTATGGATCTCGGCGGGAGTACTGTTATGTATCCCGACGGGAGTAATGTCATGGATCTCGGCGGGAGTAATGTTATAGATCTCGGCGGGAGTACTGTTATGTATCCCGACGGGAGTAATGTTATGGATCTCGGCGGGAGTACTGTTATGTATCCCGCGGAAGTAATGTTATAGATCTCGGCGGGAGTACTGTTATGTATCCCGACGGGAGTAATGTTATGGATCTCGGCTTGAGTACTGTTATGTATCCCGACGGAAGTAATGTTATAGATCTCGGCGGGAGTACTGTTATGTATCCCGACGGGAGTAATGTTATGGATCTCGGCTTGAGTACTGTTATGTATCCCGACGGAAGTAATGTTATAGATCTCAGCGGGAGTAATGTTATGGATCTCGGCGGGATTACTGTTATGTATCCCAACGGGAGTAATGTTATAGATCTCGTTGGGAGTACTGTTATGTATCCCACTGGGAGTAATGTTATGGATCTCGGCGGGAGTACTATTATGTATACCGACGGAATTAATGTTATAGATCTCGGCGGGAGTACTGTTATGTATCCCACTGGGAGTAATGTTATGGATCTCGGCGGGAGTACTATTATGTATACCGACGGGTGTAATGTCATGGATCTCGGCGGGAGTACTGTTATGTATCCCGACGGAAGTAATGTTATAGATCTCGGCGGGAGTAATGTTATGGATCTCGGCGGAAGTAAATTTATGTGTACCGACGTGAGTAATGTCATGGATCTCGGCGTGAGGAGTGTTATGTATCCCGACGGGAGTAATGTTATGGATCTCGGCGGGAGTACTGCTATGGATATCGGCGGGAGTACTGTTATGTATTCAGACGGGAGTAATGTTATAGATCTCGGCGGGAGTACTGTTATGTATCCCGACGGGAGTAATGTTATGGATCTCGGCGGGAGTACTGTTATGTATCCCGACGGGAGTAATGTTATGGATCTCGGCTTGAGTACTGTTATGTATCCCGACGGAAGTAATGTTATAGATCTCGGCGGGAGTACTGTTATGTATCCCGACGGGAGTAATGTTATGGATCTCGGCTTGAGTACTGTTATGTATCCCGACGGAAGTAATGTTATAGATCTCAGCGGGAGTAATGTTATGGATCTCGGCGGGATTACTGTTATGTATCCCAACGGGAGTAATGTTATAGATCTCGTTGGGAGTACTGTTATGTATCCCACTGGGAGTAATGTTATGGATCTCGGCGGGAGTACTATTATGTATACCGACGGAATTAATGTTATAGATCTCGGCGGGAGTACTGTTATGTATCCCACTGGGAGTAATGTTATGGATCTCGGCGGGAGTACTATTATGTATACCGACGGGTGTAATGTCATGGATCTCGGCGGGAGTACTGTTATGTATCCCGACGGAAGTAATGTTATAGATCTCGGCGGGAGTAATGTTATGGATCTCGGCGGAAGTAAATTTATGTGTACCGACGTGAGTAATGTCATGGATCTCGGCGTGAGGAGTGTTATGTATCCCGACGGGAGTAATGTTATGTATCTCGGCGGGAGTACTGCTATGGATATCGGCGGGAGTACTGTTATGTATTCAGACGGGAGTAATGTTATAGATCTCGGCGGGAGTACTGTTATGTATCCCGACGGGAGTAATGTTATGGATCTCGGCGGGAGTACTGTTATGTATCCCGACGGAAGTAATGTTATAGATCTCGGCGGGAGTACTGTTATGTATCCCGACGGAAGTAATGTTATAGATCTCGGCGGGAGTACTGTTATGTATCCCGACGGGAGTAATGTTATGGATCTCGGCGGGAGTACTGTTATGAATCTCGGCGGGAGTAATGTTATGGATCTCGGCGGGAGTACTGTTATGTATCCCGACGGGAGTAATGTTATGAATCTCGGCGGGAGTACTGTTATGTATCCCGACGGGAGTAATGTTATAAATCTCGGCGGGAGTAATGTTATGAATCTCGGCGGGAGTAATGTTATGGATCTCGGCGGGAGTACTGTTATGTATCCCGACGGAAGTAATGTTATAGATCTCGGCGGGAGTAATGTTATGTATTCCGACAGGAGTACTGTTATGTATCCCGACGGGAGTAATATTATGTATCTCGGCGGGAGTACTGTTATGTATTCCGACGGGAGTACTGTTATGTATACCGACGGGAGTAATATTATGTATCTCGGCGAGAGTGATGTTGTGTAAGCTGGGAATACTTCAATGTATCCAGGGAGTATTCTTTGGTGTGATCATAGGTACAAAATAAAGGTTTCAACGATATCTTGTAGTTTAGTCAACTTTCTACCACAATACCCCGTGTTATTCAACTCTCAGACCATCAGTTAATCATTACAGCTGTTGATTAACAATCTGTTTATACCACACTTTATTAGCATACGCGAATATTATACTTGGCCACGTTTCCCTTTGATTCAAGCCGATATTATTGTGGTAGAAACAGGTCACACGACTCGAAATTGTTGGATATGGAATTTATTTCACACTCGTAAGTTACTTTTTAAAAGTTGCAAAAAACACTCGCTAAAGCTCGTGTCTTTTGTAACTTTTAAAAAATAACTTACTCGTGTGAAATAAATTCCATATCCAACAACCACTCGTTGTGTAACCTCTATATAAACACTTGTCAACACGTATGTGCACATGCTCGCTCGTTTGTCATTTCTTATTTCAAAACGCTTTTGCGTAATTTGAAGTGTCCGAACAAAGTCATATATAATGTATTATTGTAAAAGACATACACGACATACACCGTGGATGATTGTCTAATCCGTATATGTTGACGTAATCGATCATTCCTGTATTTTTACCTGTAAGGATGCGATTTCATTCTTTGTCATTATGGTTATTATTAATAGCATAATTCTGTTTTCTGTGCAGATGTCCTTCTTTGTTCGGACTACTTAGTCTCCGGTTTCCATGGTGTCAACGACACTGCCATGACTTCTTCAAGTAACTTACCCGACCAGGATCTCGACTACAGTGCATATTGTGGCAGACTTGACTACACCGGAGATAACAACGTTTCACCGCCGAGGATTGGATGTTGGATCAGTGGCACAAATGATATAGATCAGTATATACAGGTACGCCCATGATCTGAAGGAGATATTGAACATGTATCAATGCTATATCGACATGTTATATTGATCACATAATAAGCTTTCTATCCAATGTAATACGCTTTGCAACATACATATACTTGCATACCTCATATGCATATATCACAGGTGTAATTTTTTCGTTTAATTATGTATTTTATGAAAGTCGTCTCAAAGTCTGATTTTTTCTAGACAATACCTACACAAAGTCGTTTCAGAAGAAACATTTTATATCAAGTGATAAATCATTTGAGATAATCGTATATTTTTGACATAGTATCGAGACATGTCTGTTGTTGTGTATGAATTGCAGATTGAGGAAGTGTCGTGTTTCAGATCATATCAGATCAAGGACGCTGGACGTTTAACGAAGCTTCCTGGTGGTCTTTGCGCACGAAAATGAAAGGTTCAAGACCTAAAAATTAAATGATTCCGCTCTGTGCCAAAGCACGTTGTACTAAACGGCTATTATAGGCCTCGTTCGAAAATTCACAATTTGAATGTTTTAAGTCATGTGTCGTATGTATGTAAACATTCACATTTGGTTTGGATATGCCTTGAACCTCGTTATCGTGAAATATCTTTGTTCTAGGTGACGTTTCCGGTTGATTCTATTATCACTTCCGTAACAACACAGGGGAGATACGGTCATCTTAACCAATGGGTCAAATCTTACTACCTACTGTACAGCATGGACGGTGTACAGTGGACAACGGTGTCATCACCTGAAGGAATTCCAAAAGCAAGTCACGTGATTTTATATAATTTCCTTTGAAACTTGTTATATTTCTTGAATATTATTACCACCAACTGCTTTGAACACAATTTGTTCCACTATAAAAATAACAATTATTATATTTTTATCAGTTATTCAACGGAAGCTTTGACAGACACACTCCAGTGACGTCACAAGTTACACCACACGTCACAGCTCGCCATTTGCGAATTAATCCAAGAGAATGGGAGGGGTATATCACTCTCAGATTTGATGTCAGCGGATGTCAGATTAGAATACCAAACGGTAAAGGACACCATTTATATAAATCAATTGTTTAATCTTCAAACAAATATTCTAGTAATTTGGCTATGAGGATTTTTATAGTCCAGTATTTTTCTTTATATGCTGAGATAAAAATGATTAAATAATCATTCTATATTTGCCTGTTTTGATCCTCATAATATAATCCAATTCAAGTACAGAAAAAAACATTATTGTTTCCTGTCAATATAGGATAGCTAGTGCGGTTTCAAATGAAAAAATAGTAGTAAACGTCACATCGAATGATTTCTTGATACACAGATACATTGTACTGTTTTCTTCCAGTTCCGTGTCGGTCTAATGGTTTATGCTTGACTTAAGAAACTTGCATATATCTACGTAGATGAGTTTCTGTTGTCATTGTAACAAGCTAGAGAGAATTGAATATTGTAAGATCGCTTTGGTAAAAGAAAACACGAAGAATACCGATAAACAGAAATAGAAATGAACCGCATGGGTGCCTTTGACAAGGTGTAATGAGTATTAAGAATACCATACCAGAAGTTCCCGAAGTGTCTATTTTTTCACATTTGCCTTTTATTGTTGATAGAGGTTCTTCCTTTTAGATTTTGATACTGAACTAATATTTTCAATATTTTTTTTTTTTTTTTTTTGTCATCGATTTTTTTCAGTTTCGTATCAGTCTCTTGAGTTGTACCGTCGTCACGTTGTGATTTCCACTCGTTATCTGAAAATGAATCGTTTTCGTATCGTGTATTACAGATCGAGGTGATAAGCTTTAGCATGACGTTTACTAAATGATGTCTGCTAAACCGTTGTCATTCCTTTCTTTATGGATTCTCGTTGGTTCTTTCCTGTCTTTCTTTTGTTATCCCAACAACGTTTCTTGGGATGCCTCTTTAAACAAATCATTTCTGAACTTTTCATTGCATTATTTATTTTCGACAAATTATGTTTTTAAATATATTCCTTTTAACATATGATATATCAAAATTTGTCTGTCAGATGGATGTGGTCGGTTCAAAAGGAAGCCTGTATTCATAACTGAGAACATGGTCGATTTCCACACGGTAGTGACAGCCATGACAACAAGCATACAGGATTGTGCCGCGATGTGTCGTAACCAAGGAACATGTATGGCCTTCATCTACCAGACCGCCAACGGAGTACAGTTGTGTACAGGTTACAGCGCCTGGATCGTCATTCCGGGACAGTTTTTTGCCGATATAGGTGTTTTTGTTAACCAAGGTATGATATCCTTTACTAGATATAATATTATATTTCTGAGAATCTCGGCGGTCGATTTTTCTCTGCGGCTTATTTTTTTTCACAATATATTAAACTTCGATGAACTCCTAAACTGTACTCTGTGCAATCCGGATCTTGACAAACCCAGTTAAACGCCGTTTTCCCACTGAATCATGTATGGTAGTTTAACATTGACTTATCCGACCTTTATGTTTTCAGTTATTTGTCTCAAGATGTCTCATTCCTTCTCGTCATCAGTATAATCTGCACTGTGTAAACCATGTCGCCCGAACACAATAACAAAATAAATCGAGGAATATGATTTTATGTGTCAAAACCAAATCACAAAAAGCGGCGATGCCATTATCAAAACTGTTGACCATTTCACGTCCCGTGTTCTTGATGTGTTTCTTGAAATAATAATTGTTGCATTTTAACATACCTGCTATTTAAGTTAAATCACGGTACTCTCCGGAGCTAGATACTCTCCACTGTAAGAGTTGTTCATGCTGCAACTGGAGCTCTGTTCATATTTAACTCAAGTTTAGATTCTAAGTATACAATTGACACTCAAGATCTTTCCTTTGTGCTTGTCTGCGACTGATTTTTAGTTTTATAAAATTTGGTGCCAATCAAGATTGCTATGACCATTTCTTTTCGTCTTCTCAAGTATTTACATGCCTAGCGATATTTACGTACCAAAATTACAGAATAGTGAGAATGAATCCACATCTGTCGACGATCGATTGGAGCATGTTTAACTTACATTAAAAAAAAAAGCATTTGTGATCCCGGAGCATTGACGGTTATTTTCAATTAATATCAATTAAATTCCATTAAAATGTTATCTGTTTATATTAATGTTGGATAGTCGAAAATAAGAGATCACATTTAAATATTAAATCCAGCCTTCCATGACATACTTAACAAGCATCTTGGTATCTACATATGTTTAACACTTACCGATCAAAGTATGCTTGACTATGTGGTTTTACCCATATGTGAGATGTAAACAAGAAGAAATATTTTCCAGCGCAACATATGTATATATTTATTTATATATTTCAAATATTTATGTTTTATCAACAGATGTCCTAGATATGTACGGGTACAAAGAGGATAACGAAACAGGTATCTTGTACAACATCGTTGAGGTACAAATGGACCAGGCAAAAGCATCAAGCAACTGTACAAATATGCACATTCAACTCGTGAAAATAGACACGACATCTAAGATTTCAAGGCTGCAACTTATTACTGCCGGGTACTTTGTGCTTAGTAAGTACACCATTAATTTAATTTCATCATATCTGGAATTCAATCAAGTTAATGCAAATTAACGAAGTCAGTGGGACGAATTAAAGTTCTGCATATACTAATTATCTTCCCTGCGACTAGTTTGAAGCAAGTAAATATGATATGTTGGTTGATATATTGGTTTGATACATAGATATGAAAGTATTTACATTTAAAGGGACCTAACTCTTGCTTACACAAATCACACGTACATGCATACATACATATATTATTTAGATATTCAAAACATGTTACATTTCAACTGTAAGTTGATCAAAATTGAACCAAACAATCGATTCAATCATTAAAAAATCAAGCAAAATTGGCAACTTAAGTAATACTTAGGTAGATTTGACATGCTTAAAAGTTCACACCGTTTTACATTTCACAGCACTTGACACACGTTATGTGTTATTCCTACTATGATATATTCATTGTGGAATAATACATGCCATAGTTAAAATTTATCATAAGCATGTTGATCAATTTATTATGCATTGTGTAATGCTAGTTTTGATATCAAAAAAATAACTTCACTTAGGATATGTCGTTTTCAATTGTAGAACGAGACCTCCGATTTTACGTCGCCGGAGAGTACAGCTCTCAAATCTGGAGCTACAATGGAGGAACGGATATGATCACCAGTGACCTCTGGTCTGTTGGAAATCCTGACCCAGGTCAAGGTCATTGTGTCATGTTGACACAGACAGGACTTGCCAGTGTTGACTGTCAGCAACAATTTTTCTCAATTTGTGGTAATTAATGTGACGTTTGCTTTAGCGTGTTTTAAAACTTGTATGCTTTGATAATAACAAAATATTTGCCGGAAAGTCCGGTGATTCTTTTACCACTTAAGTTTGAGACATTGAATCTACAAATTGGCGACCATCCTGAAATGGCATATTAACATGGAGCGCTGTTTGTATCCGGAACAGTATTCCTACCCACAATATCAATTGTACGGTGGATAAATCAGATTGACAACATAACCTGGATTAATAACGTTGTCAGTGTTGCACTGTGGACAAATCAGGCTGACAACAATTACCTGGATAAATATCGTTGCCAGTTGTACTGTGTTGATTTTATAATGTTCTGTGCTACATTGTATCCTATTAAGTTTCATTACAAACATCAATCTGCATGACTTTTTTTATATTTCATTCTTAATTTTATTGGTTTTGAAATAACTGAAATTTGAAGGGAATATTAAATTAAATTTTGTTTCATATATATATATTTTATTTTGTTGTATTTCCAGTACTTCTTATATATATTATGTGATTGTATTTGTAATTTTTTGTGTTTTGATAAAGGGGCGGATTGCCTCGAAAATTTAACAAACCTTATTGTTTACACTGTTTGAATTACTTCTTTGCCCCATATATATGTATATATACATATTGATATTTAAATACACCATGTTTTCACTGTCTATATTGTTTCATTTGAATTTCATCAACCTCTGTCTGCAAAGTAGAAGATCAGCTATTTATGCCTTAGTTTTTATTGATGAATCAGCCACGTGTCTGATATTGTTTTTCTGTTAGCCAGATAAGTACAAAACACCCAGGGATAAGAATCATAAAATCAAATACATATCAGAGAAATGTTCCGTGAAGTGACAAACGACCTTGGCTTCTGATCCGTAACACAAAACGATTATAAGAAGCCATTTAACCAAATATGGCAAATAACGCTTCAGTGCTAGAGAAAATGGTCATACATGTATATCTCTTATTTTGTGGAGCTTTTAAGATACCAAACATTTTTGATGAGATTTTTTTCATCATCATCATCTATTATAATCATCTTTAAATTCCTATTAACATTTTCATCATAATAATCTAAACAATCACATCATCTTATCACATGAGACAACATTTTCTCAACCATCAACGGTATGACAGCAATATAACAAAATACAATTTTGTAAGATTACACTTTTTGGAAATACACATCAATCTATGCTTTCTGATTTTCACTCGCATACTTAATTTGACAAAATGTTTAGGCATTTTAAGAGTAAAAAATTATCCGACTTTATTTCGATTATTTTGAATTGTTGACATCGTATATCAGCCGGCGAAATAGTCTAAATGCGGATTCGATTTGGTATCTCAGATTATATAAAACATAACGAGAAAAAATACCTGTGATCCACCATAGTGGTTGGTAATACACTCAATTTTATGTTTATTCATACTCAACCTTTTCTAGGCAGAAACTATAATTATTTTTACATAAAAATAGTAACGTAATAAACAACATATATATGCAGTTTACGTCAAGACAAAATATTATCAAAACACACATTTTTATCTTTCATGACGTACCAAAAAAATAACACAAAAAAATGATACAAAGTTTCCAGAATTTAGCATTATTTGACCGAAACAACTTTTTACCTGTCGTCATTTAAGAGCGAGTCATTAGTTTACAAGCACCTACGCTAATAACATCGACATCAACCCTCCTTGTTTCCATAACATCACAAATAACGCGATATTGATTAATTACTTTAGTTGGTTGTTAGTTCAATAATGTTTGAACAATGGTGTACCAGCATAGAAAAACGATGTTATAACCATGGTAAGGCACTTACCCACCCCTATACTTTATATGTGAAATAGACTGACATAAGTTTATAGAGATACAGAATAAGTATTCTAGGCCAGTATAGACTGGAAATATTGTTGATGGACAAAAGAACACAAGATAGCTATCATAAATATGGAGTATCTAAAAAAAGCCCATAAATGTTCTTAAAATTACTTAAACTCACCCATCAGCCTAATCTGAGTTTCAAATATTTTTGAAAATATTCATAAAACCGAAAAACAAAAGGAAGTTTCTTTGTGGTGTAATTTCTTACGTTGAGTTTACTGTAAGATGTTTTTTATTGAGGAATAAAATTAATATCGTTACATTTGAATGCGTTGATTTAGATCTTGCCGTGCATCGGGCTCAATAACCTCATTCATTATTAATCGCCAATTGAGGCGTCAAATGTCGTGTGCCACATTGGAAAGCCATGTAAAATATTAAAGGTGTACACAGCAATGATGATATGCACGTATACTGAACATATGTGTCATTTAAGAAATTATTTCATCAATAAACATGTTTTTTTCATTGAAAAACTTCACTGTTTATATCAAATTTCTCAAACTGCCAAGAAGTGTACCGAGGTCGCTATTTCCTACAGTATTACCTACCGGAACTATTCTACAGGTATAGGATGGTATGTATTCCTTCACCTGTTACTTAAACGAACATGGCAGATTTACAGTTATAATCATCAAACATTTTTTTTTATCTTAAAATGTCTAATATAAAAGAAAAATACAGAAGGAAAATCCTTCAGTAGAAATATTGCTTTTTATTGTTTACAGACACTACTCAACGGATTAAAGTTTACACATAACTCAAACGGTCAAAGTTCACAGAAATAACGGTTCAGTTTACAGACATAACTCACCGGTTCAGTTGACACACATAACTCAATGAGTCAGAGTTTACATACATAACTCATCGAGTCAGAGTTTACACATATAACTCAAAGGGTCAAAGTTCACAGAAATAACACAACGGTTCAGTTTACAGACATAACTCACCGGTTCAGTTGACACACATAACTCAATCAGTCAGAGTTTACATACATAACTCAATGAGTCAGAGTTTACAGAAATAACTCAACGGGTCAGAGTTTACAGAAATAACTCAACGGGTCAGAGTTTATAAACATAACTCAACGGGTCAGAGTTTACAGACATAACTCAACAGGTCAGAGTTTACAGACATAACTCAATGGACCAGAGTTTACAGAAATAACTCAACGGGTCAAAGTTTACAGACACTGTTCTCGTCTGTTGATGTTTGTTAGCAATGCTTCACGAATGGAGTCCCATGGGTGCAAGTGACAAGACCTCGCAGCATTCTGCTTACTACCGATAACATGCGTATTACTGTGGGATCTACTCAATTGTAATTACTTCGCATTAATAATTTATGGTAAAATGTACGATGAGGGACACATGGAAGCGACAATTGTGTTAATCCTCTAGGCATTTGTAGTGTGGGGATCAATTGATTATTTTTCCTGACCTTCGCTTTCTTTAAGAGTGATAAATTATTTATAATATCAGTAAAGACAATCTGTCTGGATATCAGTTTAATATGACTTTGTAGTCAGTTTGTACCGGCACTAAATGCAAAAATGACTTCGGATTTGCCACCAATGGATTTTCTTTTCCACAAATCATTTTTCATTTCTGCATTACAGATTAGCATATTATGAATGGTCTTAACCGTGTTAGTTATGGTTCGCATGGAACAAATATCATTACTTAAAATATAAATTATATTCCCGGTGAGTATTAGAAATGGTGTTCAGTCTCACTTCTGAAAGAATGAAGTAACATTCTGCAAAGCAATACTTATTGCGAATTTCATCACTTGAAAGCCGGTACCTGAAATACATAAATCGGTCTACACGAACATTTGTATACTTTGATGGAAAGAGAGTCGAGTTCCACTGTCTATTTGAACACAAGTGGGTTTATGTTTCATTCCCTGTAGTTCATAAACAATCATCAACTCGAAATTATGTTAGACATTGTGTTTATGTTAAAGCTACATTTCAAGAAAAAATAATTGCTTGAATATGTACCAAACGAAGCGTTACAACATGTTATCAACGAAAAATATGAAAAATATCTAATAGCGGTCTTAACAATTGTAAAAATTTAAAAAGGAAGCCCACGCAGTGGTTCTTGATGCTTGTTTTTATTCTGACGATAAACAGCGGAATAATCCATAGCTCTATCGATGACGCCAAGGACGCATGCTCCGCGTCAGTTGAATGACCTTATTTGACACATTGTACGCCCCGTTACATACATGTTTCATTGACCCGTGTACCCTTGTATGGGCATTGCCAGACAAATATATGTTTCAATCATGTGTCACTGCAATCCCCACCCATCCCCCACCCCCCTTTCCCCCCACCCCAAACCCATCCACCCACCACAACGCCTTTTGTCTTTCAAAATGAAATATTAGAAACGTAAATGTTTACACTCATATGACAGAATATAACGATATTCCGATAAAAGATACCAAACTGAAGTATGCTTTGGTGAAAGGGATTAAATATTTACATCATTCACGTCAAGCATCGTTGCAGATGTTACCAAAAGCAGCAATGACGTAGCTAAGGTCTTATCCAATGATATTTGGTATTTCTCCGCCTTTATCGCCTACATTTCGTTCAGAAAGAACAACCCTGTTTTCGTACTGCTCTACCTACATGATCTAGATTTTGTCGGAAAACACTATTTTTACTGCAGTACATATTCCCAGATCTTCATCATTAGCAAACATTTTTAGACGCATATACAATTTTCACAACAGTACATATTCGCAGACTTTGACGCCGAAGGTATTCATCAGTGGTGATTACAATGCTGCGTAAGGTAAGTACTCAACTTTCGCATTTGTATAACATTTTCGTAACTCTGAAGTCTTATATATCTATCTGTCCCTAATTGTCACCATATAGTTACTTATATGGTATTTGCACCTTCAATACAAATTAAGATTTAGATGCAGAAGAGCAAAAACAAAAATTAAAGTAAGGAAACTAATTTAGATCGAACTAAATGTCAAATTCTGTATGTAAAGATAAAAAAAAGTCCCTATATAATTGAATAAGAATCATAATATTAAATACTGGCGTATACGATTTTTATAAACCATATTAAATTTCAAACAAACATCAAGTACATGTGTACTAAATACGTACTTGCATTTGTAATTAAAAGGTGGTATGCTGGTTACGGCAAACGTTCTCTCGTTAGTGTATACCACCTGCAATCGGAACATTTCAGCAGCTTTTGATAGAAATGTAAATTCTGAAATAATTACATTCAGTTATAATGTAATATGCTAATAGTACAATAACTAACCAAATCATTACAATACTGAAACAACATTAGCTCGAATACCATCATAAGAAGTATTGATAATAAGTAGATACAACTTCACAGGAAAAACCTTTTATAGTTTTGATATACATTGTTGTACATGTACACATATAATAAAAATAAGTAATTTGAAAAAACCAGTAAGTTGATTTATATATATTTCAATCGGCTTTTACATATCACATGAATTAAAATATATACATATATATACCGATAGTATTACATGATATTTTCATACATTAACTATAAAAAATGTAAAATACCTTTTACATTAATTATCCATTAGTTTCAAAAACTTTAACAGATACTTATTAATCAAAGTACCATTCACTAATTTGTGGTCCGTATACATTTTTTTTTTTTTTTTTTTTTTTTTTGGTAAACACTTTGCATATGGGAATCGACTGACCTTAGGTCCGGTACTACTATTAAATTGTGCGACGTCACTGGGAAAACCCCTCTGTTTGTTTATATGTATAATAACTTATTATAATAATCACAAATGCACCTATCTATATCATTATTTTATGTGTCATTTGAACAAATAATTGTTATCATTGACCTAAAAATTCAGTCATATTGTTACTGTTTGTCGGGAATTTGTTTTGTACAGCGGAATACTAGATATTTTTCGTTGTGCAAGCAAGCATAGGCGGAGGAATACGACGTGATGCCAAACATCAGTCGACAGTTTCCGGAAAGCTGATCGCCTCTGATAAACATTAATTTATATGTGTTGTTATTTTGACACTTTGACAGTCAGTTTATTTTTTCGCGGTATACCACAGGTATATCATACTTTTTTCTCATCCTTACAAATATGTAATTGGTTGGATTGTCGGTCACCGAGAAAAAAAAAATGTATCTATATAGTTTCGTCATGCTGGATCGATTTTTACATGCATTTCACGAAAAAAAAGGGGGGGGGGAAATAGTCCACCATATGCAGACATAAAGGATATCTAAATTATACCCGAGGATGTAGAATTTGGGATCAGAACCGAGACTTGCCGAGGGAAATTCTACCCGCGGTGGCCGAGTGGTTTAAGTGTCCCGACACTTTATCACCAGCCCTCTACCTCTGGGTTGCGAATTCGAAACCTACGTGGGGCAGTTGCCAGGTACTGACCGTAGGCCGGTGTTTTTTCAGGGTTCTCCGGCTTTCCTCCACCTTCAAACCCTGGAACGTCCTTAAATGACCCTGCCTGATAATAGGACGTTAAGCAAAAACACACCAAACCAAACCAAACCCGAGGGTAGAATTTCCCTATCTCACATACCTTACATTTGAAAGACTCTTTTAATTATTTAAAGAAAATCAAATAAAAAATGACTTAGACGTTGAGTTACGCTATTAGGACAAAAGTCATCAGGACACTTGATTGTAATATTCTCTGAATTTTGCTCTTTGGTTGTGTTTGACATCAGAGTATTTTCATATTTGGGATGTAAATAAATGGTTAAATAAATAGTTGAATAAATATTTGATGGACAGAACTTTAAAGAGATATTAGATAATGAACAGATTTTGACTCATCAATTGATTTTTTTTTTCATTTATTTATCGTTCTATGTTGTGTGAAACTGTATTTTTTTTTATATCTACTGCCTTTTTCGTAGTTAACATAAGCGTTTGGAGGTGACAAGTAATCCGTATGATACCATATATTGGACGAGTCCACCGGAACACCATGACCCAAAAATTACACTTTCAGATAATCTTCTATATATATACTTTTAAATTACCTTGCTATTTATTCAATATATATAAAACATTACAATTTTCTCTGGAATATTCTATTTTAATTACAATAATCGCCACCCGATATTGTCATTGCTTCTCGTATCCGCAGTTTTATTGGACGAAATAAACCCATAACACAGATAAACAAAAACATTTGCTACACAGCACTCAGATCGTGTTAACTTTCTCTGTTACTTTTCAAATCTTTTATTACGGTATGTATTCTGTACAACATTTAAGATGTTTCCTAATTAGTCCCAGAAGACGTTTGGAGAATAAATTATCAACCAGGGGCATCACAAACACAAACATAACGATACTGTTCTTTGTTTATCTAATAACCTTACGAGCTGTTTTATGTTTCATGTTTCAAGGGTTGGACTGTCTGGAAAATCCACTTGTCTTTTCTGTCATTATTACCTATGTAGGTATGGTACCACCAGCTATACGTGATGGAACTGACAATTTTGATACTGAGTTGCTGTTGCCTCTTGGTGAAAGCAGGTGAGCATTGTCGTTTCATTTCAACACATTTTAAGACACTGATGTAGAGGAATGGCGAGAGTTAGTGCATCAACACGACTATGGATCTACATCTAAGTTTTAAAATGCATCAAAAACCAACACCATTAATAATGTTACTAAATATGTACTTATAGTTGTCATGTGGTCTCTGTTTATATAGTTTTGCCTTCTTTTGAGGGCATTATGGTTACTTATGTCGAGAGATGCATAGTACCTCATCCGGTGACAACAGTGACGTCACAACTTGACGTGCAATCTCTCGACAAATTTGTTGCAGTAAATATTTATATATTATTCAAATAGCGTGTCAATACGCCTCATGTCACGAGGTAATAGATGTAATGAGTATATCTTTATCGGTATCTTTTCTGCATGGCATTCCGTCTGTGAACCAGTAATGAGTTGCATGCATATTTCATGAAGATGAGAAATCATTTATCCTTTTCACCTTTTTCTTTGGTCCATATCTTAATCGTTTCGTTGAAATGTTTATACCATATGGATATGAAGGTCACATACCGGTTTATGTGTATTGTGCTAACAGGCCGCATTCATAAATATGGATGTTGTGCTTATGTCTTTACAATATATACTGATGTTTACATTTCACCGTCCAATGTTATTTTTCATAGCGATTTACAGCCTTAGGAAACTACTTACAGTTTTACAATCTTACGATACTAATTAGACCTTTACAATCTTAGGATATTAATTAGACCTTTACAATCTTAGGATACTAATTAGACCGTTACAATCCTAGGATACTAATTAGACCGTTTTAATCTTAGGATAACACTTAGAGCTCTATTATATATCCGGGGAGTACTGTTATGTATCCGGTCAGTACTGTTACGTATCCGGTCAGTACTGTTATGTATCCGGTCAGTACTGTTATGTATCCGGTCAGTACTGTTATGTATCCGGTCAGTACTGTTATGTATCCGGTCAGTACTGTTATGTATCCGGGGAGTACTATTATGTATCCGGTCAGTACTGTTATGAATCCGGTCAATACTGTTATGTATCCGGTCAGTACTGTTATGTATCCGGGGAGTACTGTTATGTATCCGGTCAGTACTGTTATGTATCCGGTCAGTACTGTGATGTATCCGGTCAGTACTGTTACGTATCCGGTCAGTACTGTGATGTATTCGGTCAGTACTGCTATATATCCGGTCAGTATTGTTATATATCCGGGGAGTACTGTTATGTATTCGGTCAGTACTGTTATGTATCCGGTCAGTACTGTTATGTATCCAGGGAGTACTGGTATGTATCCGGTCAGTACTGTTATGTATCCGGGGAGTACTGTTATGTATCCGGGGAGTACTGTTATGTATCCGTCAGTATTGTTATATATCCAGGGTTCTGAAGATGCAGGACTGAAATAACGCCATTTTAGGTAAAATGCAACGGGCTCGCTTATTTGTCTATTTCCACTTTCAAAATATTTGTACTTGATTTGAAGTGATTCCAAACAATGTCAGCATGTGCTATTTGGCACTTTATCTGCAATTTATAGATGTAGAAAAAATCAACACGTAAACGACAAAGAGATGATAGCATGAATGCCGCCGGACACTAGATGGGTAACTGTTTAATCATAAATACCTCTATTTTTACCAGTGATGATGATAATGATAGTGTTAATAACCTTCTTATGTTCGTTATTAACAACATGTTGTTGATCTTTTTTTTTTCTTTTTTTTTTTTGTTGTTGTTTGTTTGTTTCTTTGTTGTTTGGTTGGGTTTTTTTTTTTTTCTTCTTTTTTTTTCTTTTTTGTAGATGTACTTCTATGTTCGGAATACCTAGTATCCGGTTTCCTTGGTGTCAACGACACAGCGATGACTTCTTCGAGTAAATTTCCCTACATAGGGTATGATAGTGGTGCATATTGTGGAAGACTTGACTACCCTGGAGATAACTCCTTAACACCGCGGAGACATATATCTTGGGTACCTCGGATAAGTAACACAGATCAGTTTATACAGGTACGTCTATTGACTTAGAAGTCGAGAAGAAATATTGAATACGTATTGATGTGCTGCGACAGAGTATATTTATCACATAATTACCTGTTATCCTGTTATTCAATAAATTACATTATTTAACAAGTCGAACGTTATCAATTTTTAAATATTTTATGGCACTCTCAAAGCGTTATTTATCTATTGATGTTTTACTTGACAATGTCCATGTTAATTTTCTTTTTAATTTGAATGTTATTTCATCAAATTTCATATGGAAGATCCTACATATCCGTATGGCATAGTAGTGTGTAGTGGTACTGTATGCTAGGAGAATGTACTCACGGTAGTCTAATGCGAGATCAAGTGACCCTATTAGGATCCAAAGAGTTAAATGTGGCCGCCTTGTGGTCCCATGGAAATAAAAGCGTTCTGCGATTAAATGTTTCCGCTATGTTCAAAACTAGTTACATTCTACATACAACGTTCAGAATTTTACATACATGTCGACCTGGTACATCATTTTCATTCTGAATGTCGACCTGACTCAATATTCTAAATCTGGATGTTGAATGTCGTACGTCAAGTTGACTCAACATTTAAAATCTGAATACCGTATGTCGTGTGTCAAGCTGTTTGACATTCAGATTCTGAACGAGGTGTGTTGAGCTGTTTGACATTCAGATTCTGAATGAGGTGTGTTGAGCTGTTTGACATTCAGATTCTGAATGTTGAATATCATATGTCTAGCTGGATGTCGCATGCTGAATGTTGAGTCAACTTGATGTTCTTTATTGATTAGACATAATGGAATATAATAAAAGGAAAAACTGTTATCTACATAATGTTATCACATTATATAAATCTTTGCCTTTTATAATTGTACCCTTTTCACGACGCCGTATAACTGGATACCCGTGAATACCCTCTCATTTTACCCTTGCGTTGTTTGAGGACGTTAAACCTTATCTTCTACTCTACAATCACCTGCTGCCCATCCTCCATCCCATCATCCTCCAGCCCTTTATCCTCCATCCCATCAACCTAGATCCATCAACCTCCATCCCATCATCATCCAGCCCTTCATCCTCCATCCCATCAACCTCCATTCCATCATCATCCAGCACTTCATCCTCCATCCCATCAACCTCCATCCCATCATCATCCAGCCTTTCATCCTCCATCCAATCAACCTCCATCCCATCATCATCCAGCCTTTCATCCTCCATCCAATCAACCTCCATCCCATCATCATCCAGCACTTCATCCTCCATCCAATCAACCTCTATCCCATCATCCTCCAGCCCTTCATCCTCCATCCCATCAACCTCCATCCCATCATCATCCAGCCTTTCATCCTCCATTTCATCACCCTCCATCTCATCATCCTCCTGCCCTTCAGTATCAAGGCCCACATTCTTAACAATGGAGCCGAACCTCGATATCTCGAAGCAAAATTGGCCATGAAAAATGTCCATGCATTCCAAGCATCCAGTTGCATTACATATATAATTTTATTGTCGAAATTGAGTTTTCACTTCAACTTAAATAAGGTCTTCGACTAGTCAGAGTTCGAGATGACAACACAGTCCAAATCCAAAGTGTCCGTAAGCGTACAGTGTCTAAAACATATATAACACATGTTATCTAGGTGACGTTTCCTGTTGACACTACGATTACTGCTGTAACTGTACAGGGAAGACAAAAGCTATTCGAACAATGGGTCAAATCGTACTACCTACTGTACAGCATGGACGGTGTCACGTGGACAACTGTGTCGTCACATGATGGAGTTCCAAAGGCAAGTCACGTGATTGCATAAACCCTCCTCTGAAATATGTTGTAAATGCTTTTAACACAATTCGTTCCACTGTGAAAACTTAGTTTATATGATATTACTTCTGATAAGAGTTAATTATTCTTTTCAGTTATTCAACGGAAGCTTTGACATGCAAACTCCAGTGACGTCATTAGTCACACCACACGTCACAGCGCGCCATTTGCGTATCAATCCAAGAGAATGGGTGGGGTATATTGCTCTCACATTCGATGTCAGCGGATGTCAGATAAGAAAACAGAACGGTAAGAGACAAATTATATATGAAATATAAACATCACACGAACATCTTATAATGTCGCCAAAACAGCCTTTCTTTAGTACAGTATTCTATTACATTAGCACTGCGATTGAAACGACAATTTAAAGCTCGTTCTGTATTTGCTATCCTGATCTTGAAATATGTTCCAATTTTAGTTCAGAAATATTCATAAATGTTAAGATATACCGCTTTGATTTCAACTCGGCATCTCTTCATATCTTGTTTTCGTTTCGTTTATCCTAGTTCTTGGTGGTATACTAAATCTTATCTGTTACTTGAAAATATTCTCATTGATTCTCTGTTCACTATATAATTTCTTGGTGTAATTCTTTTAAACAATAATCTCTGAGCATTTTACTGATATATTGTGTCATAGAGTTCTTCGACAAAATATCTTTTAATTCTATTTAATTTCGTGTTATTATATCCCGATTTGCTGGTTAGATGGGAGTAGTCGGTTTAAAAGGAAGCCAGTATCCTTAACTGAGGAAATGGTTTCCTTGCACACGGCAGTCACAGCCATGTCAACAACCCTAACCATGAAGGATTGTGCCATGATTTGTCGTAACAAAACAACGTGTATGGCCTTCACCTACCAGACCGCCAACGGAGTACAGTGGTGTACAGGTTACAGCGCCTGGATCGTTGTACCGGGACGAATCATCTCCGACATAGGCGTATTCGTTAACCAAGGTATGATAGGCTTTATTTCATCAAACTTTGGTTGCCAACGTTACTATCAGTCCATTTGATAGAATTTCAAGTAAAGCCTATATACATTTTCTCCATGAAAGGATCAAAGTGGAATAAACAATGAGATAGCGATATAGAAATATTTACAAAATTCTCTTCGTAAAAGGTCGATAATTAAACAAGCATGGTAAATTATTTTAGACATATTATGAATGAAAATAAAGCACAAAATTCATAATAAGATATGGATAATGGGAAGTAACTTATGAAAGATACACCTCAGCTACCTCACAAACACTATGCTAGGGTTTACTGTACATACATGATAATCAATTTTCTGAGGGCCTCTGCTGTCGAACATAAAACATTTTCCATTTTAACATTTAAGAGGAAAATCATTGTAGTGAGTTCATTTTTCCATTGTAGTGAACTCTGTCTTACCCGGACGTGATGTATAACGAGTAAGCTCTACCTAATTCGAACTTGATCTATTCAGATATTTGACCATCATTTTAATTCCTCCCATACATCAATATAATCTACACTGTGTAAAACAGGCATTAACCGAGTACCATCAAAACTCCATGAATACGATTCGTATTATCAATAAATTCGCTGAAAGCGGCGATGTATCAAATCCTGTGTAGTTTTTATTTTATTTTTTTTACCTTCAACAATTTTGTTTACAAGCTACGTGAGTACCATTTAAGCATTGATGTCATCTTTTTTTTAGTTTCATCGGGGTATGAAACAAATTTTGTTTGCAAACTCTATGAATCCGCGTAGCGGATTCTTACAGAAGTTTGCAAACAAAATTTGTTCTCATACCCCGATAAAACTAAAAAATAATTGACATCAACGCTTATAATTAATTTTTGAAAATTATTTTCTTATTTAAAACATGTTTTATGTACAATTTTACTGGTTTTAAATGGGAATCTTTTTCTCAAATCAATACACAACGTCAATTGTCGTATTGTGACGTCACATTTTTCGCGCCATTCTCGGAATTTCTTTCATAGAAGAATGAAAAGAATTTTTCGACCAATCAGATTTGAGTATTTACCATAAAAACAAAGAAAAATTAATTATAAATGATTGCTTAGACTATTTTTAATCCATGCCTAGCGCTAGTTACATAACAAAATCATTTTACATTATAATAACAATAGAAATAACCCTAAGGCGATTGATTGCAGCCTTTTTTATTTAAACAATAAGTTTATGAACGGAACATTTACGCATATTTTAATCCATTTCAATCATACCCCATTTAACCCTTATTTGCTATTATGTTGAATAGTTTAAATTAACGTGAAGAAGATTTTCAAATTTCATAAATTATATAATATATAATACGTTAAATATCAGCGAACAAGAAGTTCCAGTGTAATAAACATATGTATATACATTGTATGTTTATAGATAATTCAATTTTTTAAAACCAAACCAGGTCTCCTTGATATTTACGGGTACAAAGAAGATAAGGAATCTGGCATCTTGTACAATATCGTTGAGGTGAAAATGGACCAGGCACGCGCATCGAATACCTGTACAAAAATGTATACGCGACTCATGAAAGTTGTCACGGCATCGAAGATGTTAAGAGTCCAAAATATTGTTGGCAGCTATTTTGTGCTTAGTAAGTACATGTAGATCACTCATTTAATTTTAACATATCTGATAAATTATCCTCAGATTTGACTCTTGTGGGGCAAGTAAGTAGGGTATATTGATTTGATAGCTTTTAGAAATAAATGCATATAATCATTTACATTTAAAAGGGAGGTTACTCTATCCTTACAACAATTCAATGCATGGTATATATAAATCGGATCATACAAGTAGACAATAATTGAACAAATAAGTCAAATTAGTCACGCAAAAATCAAGCAAAATGTTCAGCATACCAATGCTTTAAATAAGACTATTGAAAAAAATCATAAAACTTCTTGAGAAGAATTGATAAATATTGTAAGATTTCAACATTCTCTGATAAACACTCAATGTTTAGGTAGGAGAAAGCCGAGTTATCACGTGATTTTTTCGGAACGTCATTTTATCCCACCGAAAATTTGACATGTGGAGCCCTAAGATGATATAGGAATTTAAAACTACATTTTGTTATTGTCCATTACAGTGTAATATTATAAGATAACGTGTCTAGTCCGTGGCATTAATTCCGTACAATATTCCTGTTGATAGTTTTGAGTGGACATGACTAAAAGTTTTCACATCGTTTTATATTTCACACAGCACGTGATACACATCATGAAATCCTCGTCAAGTTATGTCACTAATTTTCCTACTATAACACGTTCATTGTGACATTCGACATGTAGTTTAAAATCATCAAGAAGAAAGCGTATGTATTGTGTAATGCTAGTTTTTATGTTAGAAATTTCACTCATTTCGGATATATCAATTTCAATTGTAGGACGAGACTTCCGATTTTACCTCGCCGGAGAGTACAGCTCTCAAACCTGGAGCTACAATGGAGGAAAGGATATGATCAACAGCGACATCTGGTCTTCCGGAAATCCTGATCCAGGTCAAGGTCATTGTGTCATGTTGACTCAGACAGGACTGGCCAGTGTTGACTGTCAGCAACAACTCTTCTCAATCTGTGGTAATTAATGTGACGTATGGTTGAGCATGCGTGTAATGAGGAAAGTACATTAACTCTTAGGTAGAAAATAATTCCGGAAAGTCCTGGAATTCAGAGTTGTCCCCCTTTTTTCATCGCTTACAGGTTTTTGACTCAGAATTTTCAAATTGGTGAACATCCTAAAATGGCAGGACATATTAACATTACCTTGAATAGCTGTTTGCATCCTTTTTTCGGAAAAGTGTTCCTACTTACGTGTACATTTTATGCTCGTAGATAACGTTGTCACTTGATTTATTGTAGATAAATCAGGTTGACAACGGTATCCTGGATAGATAACGTTGTCAGTCGTACAGTGGATACGTCAGGTTGACAACAATACGTTGGATCAATATTGTTGACAACAGTACTTTTGATAAATAAGTTTGATAACAATACCCTGGATGAATGTCGTTGTCATTTGTACAGTGGATAAATCAGGTTAACAACAGTACCCTGGATAAATAACGTTGTCAGTCGTACAGTGTATATTTTATAATGCTTTGTGCTTTATTGTATACTGTCAAGATTCATCACAACCATCAATCTGTAAGACTTTTTCATATTCTATCATCAGTTTATTGGTTTTGAACTGAACTAATTTTTTTATGTATATATATATATATTTAAGCTTTGGTATATAACATGTTTTCACTGTTTATATTGTTTCATTTGAATATCCCTAACCTCTGTTTGAAAAGTAGATGAGTAACTATTTATGCCTACGTTTGTACTGGTGAGTCAGTCACGTGACTGGTATTGATTTTCTGTCAGCCAGATAAGTACAACACACCCAGCAATAAGAATCATACAAATCAAGCTTTGTACCAGCAGGATGTACCCAAAATACATATCCGAGAAATGTTCCATAAAATAATAAACAAGCGGAGCATTGGCAACTGATCCTAAACACGAAATGATTACAATGTAGTAAGCATTTCCACCAAATTAGCGGTAGCACACATTAACCCAATATCTACCAACTCGCAAATCTATGCCAATAACACTTCAGTGTTACAGAAATGGTCATATATCTCCCTTATTTGTGGAGCTATTGAGATACAAAGCATTTTTTCTTAGAAATGTTTCCTTTGACAAACATTTTACGCATTTTACGAGTTAAAAAAACATTCCGACTTCATTTCGATTATTTATTGTTATCGTTGACGTCCTGTTTCATATGTAGGAATCGTCTAGATGCGTACACGATTTTGTATCACACATTATATAAAACATAGCAAGAAAAAATACCTGTAATTCACCATAGTGGTTGTTAATACTCTCAATTACAAGTTTTAATGTATTTTCAACCAATTTAACAGGAATCCACCCAAGAATTAATGTTTTTTTATCAATAAAGTAAATGTATGTACGTAATACCATACGCTGAAAGCTTTAATGATTTTATCATAAAAAATGGTATTGTAATATATATACTGTTTACGCAAAGAAAAAAAAACTGATCAAAACATAATTTTATCATTCATAACGTACCAAAGTAAATGACACACAGTGTCCAGAACTAAACATCTTAGTAACTTTGGCGTCATATAAAGAGGGAGTCATTATTTCACGAGCACCTGCGCGAATACCATCGACATCAACTTTCCGCCGTTTCCATAACATCACAAATAACACGATATTGATTAATGACTTTAGCTGGTTGTGAATTCTACAGTGTTTGAACCATGGTGTACCAATATAAGATAGCCGTGTCATAACCATATTAAGGCACTTACCCCACCCCTAGACTTTACGTGTGAAATAGACTGACATAGATTTATACGGATGCAGAAATATTGATATGTACCTGTAAGTATTCTATGCAAGTATAGGCTGGAAATATTGTTGATAAACAAAAAGAACTTAGATAAGAGAATAAGTGTGAATTTTTTTCAAAAAGACCTTAAATGTACTTTCTGACTTTCAAATGCTTCTAAATACATTCAAAAAATCGAAAACAGACCAGCGAATCCTTCCTCTTGGCCTGCGTTTCTTCTGACCATATCGCTAGACATTAGACGTTTTGATATTTTTCAACCTTGTCCCATACACAACAAATTATTATAATCGTCCTTTTGAAATTTAAATCGAGATATACACCTGACTCTCTAATACAAAGTTGAAATATTTATATCAAAATAAGCAGTAAAAGGGAACTGAATGTGAGCCAAACATGTGTGTTGGAACTTTAAAAGAAAATCGCAGTGAAAACAACACTAAATGAGAAAAAGCACAAATTGGTGCCACAGTGGTATAACGGTGTTGTCCTCAAAAGTGTTGTCATTGTTGAATATCTCATTCTACAAGAAAAATTATTCGTAGTAACTTTTATTCAAATCTGAAAATTTTAAGAATTATATGAATTTGAGATTTATTTAAGATTTATGTGTGGTGTAATTTCTCACATTAATTAAGTGTAAGCTGCAGTGTTTTGATTTTTATTAAAGAATAAAATCAATGCTGTTGAATGTATTTATTGAGAACTTGGCTCAGTGAGCGTATTTATTATTAATCGCCAGTCAAGGCGTGAAATGTCATGTGTCACATAAAGCCAGGCAGAATATGGTTTAAAGCGCAAATATGAAAAGTGCCAGAAGATAATCCTTTAGGATATTGACCATGAGTTGTTGTTGTTTTGTTTTTTTGTGTGTGTTTTTTTTTTTTTTTTTTGTATTTTTCTTTTCTTTTCTTTTATATGAACACATCTGCCTATCGGCTATGAAGAAGACCGTTTACAGCTGATACATATATATGTCTGTTAAGAAGAGGATTTATTGAGATATAAATTACATAATTGCATAGCCATGCATTTATTTGTAGCTTTGTTTTAGATCTAAAGCGAAAGATTCCTTATCTATCAAACATATAGGCAACATATTGGCAAAATCTTAATCACAATGCCGAATGCGGTGACCCGAAGTTTTTTCGTGCGTAATCGTCCAACCACATACAGTATCCTGGACGACAATCAATAATTGAAGTATGTGTATGTATGAAAATGATATACTCAACATTGATGGTATATCAAAACAAAAACAAAAAAAACAAGAAAACATTTAAATATCAATTAGCCAGTGCTCGTTGGGTCTTGTGTGAATCCAAACACTGAATTGTAATCCATCCATAAGAACACAATTATTTCTAAATAAAAATAATTACAATTCTATTGTTTAGATCCTCAAATTATTTTCCTGTATTCATACAGTTTCGCTGATGTACATATTCAAGTATCTAATAGGGTTTTCAAAAATAAATGTATCGTCAGACTGCCACATCGACCCTCCCGTATTGTGAGGTATTAAAACATACATTAGACCAATCGGAGCTTATATCTATTTATGCAGTTGCGTTTGTTTGGTTTTATTTACTTTTCTTTGTACCAAGGTCTCAAACGTTTACAGACATAACTTATCGGGTCAGATTTTACAGACATAACTCAACGGGTCAGAGTTTACATACATAACTCAACGATTCAGTTTACAACCATAACTCAACAGGTCAGAGTTTACTGTCATAACTCATCGGTCTGAGTTTACACACATAACTCAACGGGTCAGAGTTTACACACATAACTCAACGGTTCAGAAGTTACAGACATAACTCAACGGTTCAGAAGTTACAGACATAACTCAACGGGTCAGTGATTACAAATATAACTCAACCGTTCAGAGTTTGCAGACATAACTCAACGGTTCAGTTTACTGATATAACTCAATGAGTCAGAGTTTACATACATAACTCAACGGGTCACAGTACAAGACAATGCCCACGTCTGTTGATGTTTGTCAACAATGCTTCACGAATGGAGTCCCGTGGGTGCAAGTGACAAGAGCTCGCAACATTCTGCTTACTACCGAGAAATTATCATTTCCAGTGTGACCCACCGAATTGCAGTGAAATGATTTCGCATTAATAGTTTATAGTAAATTATACCATGAGGGACAGCTAGAAGCGACAATTCGGGTTAATCTTTTAAGCACTTTTAGTATTGGGATCCATTAATCGTTTATCATGAACTTTAATTTCTTTTCGCGTCATAAATTATGTATCGGTAAAGTCAATCAGTTTAATATAAATTCGCATTTTTTCGGTACAGTTTGTACCGGCAGCAAATGCTGAAATGACTTGCCATCAGTCAATTTTGTTGTCAACAAATCATTGTTTTATTTCAGCATTGCAGATTAATGTATTAAATAGCCATACCATGACAATTATGGTTCGTATGGTATTTATATTGCGTAATAATCAATTATGTCTGTGGTGAACATAATCATTGGTGTTCAGTCCCGGTTTATAAATATAGTAAACTTTTGCAAAGCAACACTTCTTGAGATTTCATCACCTTAAATTCGGTACCTGAATTACGTATATATATTCAATCTAATATGAATGTTTTTCGAGTTAGACAGCTGTGCTCAATTAACCGTGACTCGAATGAATTATGTCATCAATAAAGATTGTGTTCACAGCTGACCATACCTTGTCCATTGTATATTTGAAATCATAACGAGCTTAGCATTGGCAGTGTCAACATTGCTATGCTAAGATTTGTTACCTTTACGAAGGACAAACACAACCCCAAGGAAAGGCCAGAGTTTGCAAGGGCAAACACATTTGTAGACGAACTATTACTTGAAAACGAAGAACGATCTACACCTCGTAAAAAGAGGGGAAATTACACTGTGTATTCTCCAAAACAATGGAAGGATATTGGAAACTACATGTATATACTAAAATATATAGGTAGCAGTGAACAGTAAAAATGCCCAATTTTGAAAAATATGACACATGTCTTAGATATGTAAACATTGCCAGTTAACCCTACATATAAACTCTAATAAAGTATATATATTTGTAATCTGTACAACATTTGCAATTTTAATACAGCTCTGAAGGATAAGTTAACTGATATTTTCTGTGGTTTTTAGAGCTGTGAATACCATGGTAACAGCTTAAAAAATGCTTAAAAATTGCCAAATATTATGATATTTGACCCAAGATGACACAATTCTCTACACCATTTTTTTTCTGAAACCTATCTAAAATTAAATATATATTAAATATGTTGTAAATTGAGTTTTTCCGCTATCTCACCTTTACTGTGGGCATCCATTTTTCGCTGTAGGCAAAACTAAATTTCCTGTGTAAACACACTTGCGGAAAATCCGGAAATTTAAAATCCGAAACCAATTTATTATTTTTTGTTTTAACAAATGTGAAGCCTGTATGTACTTCTTCATACTGAATATACCAATTATAGTGTACATTTATTTTTTTATTTTTTATGCATATCATAATACAGGAGTTATTTGCTTAACAAAAAAACTGCCCATGGCCAGGCTGTCCTACTGTAGTGTGCTACCATAACATATATTCACTGAAAATAAACTATCTAGCTGTAACGCTTAAAATGAAATACACTAAAATTATGTGAATTTGTATAGAAAACGCAAAATTTGGCATACGCTAAAAACGATATACGGTAGCTAATTTCGAGAAAAAATAATTGCTTGCTATATTTCGAGAAAAAATAACTGCTTGCTATATTTCGAGAAAAAATGATTGCTTGTCTATACGCCAAACAAATCGATAATCAAAGAAAATACAAAACATTTCTAAATTGTCTTAACAAGTGTAAAAGTATAAAAAAAAAAAGGGGGGGGGGGGGGAGCTCCATCCATGGTTTTATTTGTGATTTTCTGCATTGAAAATTGATCACAAATGTTAGTTAAACGTATCCTTGATTTTATTCTGAGCATAAACATAATGGTAGCGTAATCATGCTTTACGGCTCACGGCTTTATCAATGCCTTCGTATTTCACTGCTAAAACATAATCAGGTTGTTGTTTCACGAATTTATATAAAGTATTGAATATGATTAAAATGAGTAAATAAAGTCTTCGTTACGTCATGAGAATACAAGGTCCAAAACTGTGCTTCTGGTTCCCACGCAATTGCGACCCATGGATTCCCCTTGTTTTAATATTTTAAAATGAATTATTAGAAACGTGAATGTTCACTGGTATGGACAAATATACCGATATTCTGATAGGATATACCAAACCCGAGAATGCTTTGGTGAAAGGGATTAAATATTAACATCATCTAAGTAATGCACCGTTGCAGATGGTAGCAAACACAGTAATGGTGGAGCTAAGGTCTTATCCAATGATATTTGATATTTCTCCGCCTTTAGCGCCTACATGTCGGTCTGAAAGAACAGCCGTTTCCGTACTGCTCTACCAACCAGATCTCGCTGTTGTCGGATATCACAATTTTTACTGCAGTACATATTCCCAGATCTTCACGAATAGCAAAAAAATTGACGCCGAAGATATTCATCAATGGTGATTGCAATGTTGCATAGCGTAAGTACTCAACTCTCGTATTTATATTACATTTTTTTAGTATCGCTGAAGTCTGATATTTTCTACAATACTAGTGTTATACTCATCCAACTGTCAGTCATAGTCACTATATAAGTACTTACAGGGTATTTGTACCTTTAAATATAAATTCAGAATTAGATGCCAAAACTTTAATAAACTAAGGTAAACTGATATAGATCGAACTTAATGATAAAATCTAGATTGGGATTTTAATCACACCGATAACCATCCGATATTGTCATTGCTACCCGTACCCGCAATTGTGTGGGACGAAATAAACCCACTTTTGAGATAAACAAAACATTTACTTCCATGCACGCGCTGTAATCAAATCTTGTCAACTTGCACTGTTACCCTTTAAACCTTTTATACGTTACAATGAATATTTATTCATAACATCTATACACCACCTAAGATGTTTTCTAATTAATTACAATAGTCCTTTGGCGAATGAATTAACGACCGAATTGATCTTAAACAAAAAAATATCGATATTATTCCTTTTTTTTAAATATGATTAACCTATATCACTGGTTTATGTTCTACGTCTTTATGTGATCGTTTGTAATTATTTGATGCCTTCATGAAGGGGCGGATTTTATTAAGAGAAATCGACAATTCATTTTCGTATCCATGTAGGTATGGTACCACCACCAGCTAAACGTGATGGAACTGACAATTTTCATACTTACTTTTTGTTTCCTCTTGGTGAAAGCAGGTAAGTAGTTTCATTTTTTTCAACACATTATAGGACACTTATATAAAGGAATAGTCAGTTCTACATTCGATTTAAGCTTCATCAAGATTTAATATCCTTAATTACTTTATGAAAAATCTGATTATATTTATGGTTTCTATTTCTGTAGTATTGTCTTCTTTTGAGGGCACCTGGTTACTTTTGTCGAGAGATGCACAGTACCTAATCCGGAGACAACAGTGACGTCACAATGGATACAGGATCAATATCTCGACAAATTTAGTCGTGCCCGAGGGAGCAAAAATGAATTCATGCTGATGAAGTACTCATCTGCCACCTAATAAACATATATATATATTATTTAAATATCGTTTTAATACTACTTGAGCCATGCGGTGATAGGTATGATACCTATATCTGTCTATACCTGACTGTTTTTGTCTGTGTACCAGTAATGAGCTACATGTTTATTTTATCAAGGTGGAAGATTATCTTTCCTGTCCATCTTTTCATTTTACCCACATCCTTGATAGCTTTCGTTGAAATGTTGATATGATACGGTAATAAAGTCACATAGCAACTTATGTATCCAACCAGTACTGCTATGTATCCAGGGGGTACTGTTATGTATCCAGGGAGTACTGTTATGAATCCAGGGAGTACTGTCATGTATCCAGAGAGTATTGTTATGTATCATTAGAGTACTGTTATGTATCCAGGGGTACTGTTATGAATCCAGGGAGTACTGTTATAATCCAGGTAGACCTGTTATGTATCCAGGGAGTACTGTTATGTATTTAGGGGTACTGTGCTGTGTCAATGGTGTACTATTATGTATCTAGGGAGTACTGTTATGCATCAAGGGAGTACTGTTATGTATCCAGGGAGTACTGTTATGTATCCAGGGAGTACTGTTATGTATCCAGGGAGAACTGTTATGTATCCGGGGAGTAAAGTTATATATCCAGGGAGTACTGTTATATATCCAGGGAGAACTGTTATGTATCCGGGGAGTACTGTTATGTATCCAGGGGGTAATGTTATGTATCTAGGGAGTACTGTTCAAATAACCAGGGAGTACTGTTATGTATCCAGGGAGTACTGTTATGTATCCAGGGGGTAATGTTATGTATCTAGGGAGTATTGTTCAAATAACCAGGGAGTACTGTTATGTATCCAGGGAGTACTGTTATGTATCCAGGGGGTACTGTGATGTATCCGGGGAGTACTATTATGTACCCAGGGAGTACTGTTATGTATCAAGAAAGTACTATTATGTATCCTGGAAATCGTGTGGTATATATCGTAACAGTTATTTTATTGTTGAATATATTGGATATGCAGCATAAAACTTCCCGTTAGAATTTCTGTTGTGCATTTAAATGAAAAATTATAATAAGAAACAACAATTATCTCCCAAACTGTGGGTCAAATTGATTTTGATATGAAGCATCAATAAACCACTCCCAATAGTAATACGTGGTCTTCATTCCGAAATATATCTCCGAGACGCAGGACTGAAATAACGTTATTTTTAGGTAAAATGAAATGTGCTCGCTTGTTTGCCATTTCTTCTTTCAAAATGTTTTTACAAGATTTGAAGTGTTTCCATACAAATTCAGCGTGTATTTTGTTTTATCACTTTTCAATGTATTGATTAAGAAAATATTAACTCAAATTATATGAGGGTGATACGCCAAGATTCTATATTAAAAACACCACTTTGGTATAACAATGACATCCAAATAGGGAATAAATTTGTTTTCTATCCACACTGGTTTAAAGCCACTGTTTATACTATAAATGACCTTGTCAAAAATATTTGTGATATGACTTTTTATTCCCTTAATGAATTCCGTCAAAACTATGGAATAAATACAAATTTTCTACAATATCATGGTCTAGTCACAGCTGTAAAGCATTTTCTTAGAAGAATTGAGTTTATGATAGAAAGACCAGACTTACCATTTTTACCATCAAACATAGAAATATTTTATAAGAGTAAAAAGGGATCTAAAGACTTTTATAACTGCATCATTACAGCACCTTCAACACCAAATGGGGTAAGAAAATGGAATGAAGAATTTGACTTTGAGTTTAATCATGAAAAATGGGTTAAAATACTTAAACTTCCATTTACTATCACGAAAGGTTCTAAATTGCAATGGTTTCAAGTTAGAATTTTACATCATATTCTAGTAACTAACACTTTTCTTTTTAAAATAAACATATACCCTAGTCCTTTATGTACACTCTGTAACATGGAAAGAGAAACTATTGTCCATTGTCTATGGGAATGCACAGAAGTGCAGGAACTACTACAGCGATTTGAAACTTTATGTGACATTTTCCTCATTCCTATTTTTATAAATAAAGAATCTTTTCTTTTTGGTATACTATCATCTCAAGCAAATATGGTTGATAACGAAATTTTAGTAATTATAAAACACTACATCTATAAAAGTAGATGTCTACATAAATCTTTGAGTCTGAATGCTCTTATCAATGTCATTAAAGACCACTTCATTGTTCAGAAATATATCATCAGCAGCAGAAATGAATACATGAAAAGGAAATTTGAAATTAATTGGAGGAAATGGAAAGCCATTGTTGAAATGTAACAGTAGTACAAATAATATTATTAATACTGTATGCCCATCTTACATGTTTTTTATTGTTAATGCTATCGCATGCTCTGACTTTTGCCTATTGTTCGAAAATGTAATGTTTTATTAATACTCAAATTATACAAGGAATTTTGAATATATTTCGGATATTTTAGCTATGGGACCTCTAACTTCCTTTTCTTTCCTACCTACACCCTTTCTCTCTCTCTCTCTCTTTCTCTCTTTATTGTTCTCTTTCTATTTTGTGTGTGTCTCTGTCTCCTACAATATTTAGTGTTACTATTTCAATTTAATACAGTTAATTTTTATCTCTTCAATGTTTGTCTACTGTATTATCCTGGTATGTATGGTGAATGGATGTAAAGGTGTATATGTTTGTGAGATATGTATGCACACACATAAAAAAGTTATAATTTAAAAAAGGAAAACTACATGTATATATGAAAGAGATATGTATGTTTCTTGATTGTGCAATATTACGTACAGTGTTTATGTTACATGTTACTGTTGATATTATATAGTAATTTGGATATACATATAACTTTATATATGGCATTAATATTTTGGACAACTTATATGTACTTAAAAGTTCTTTAGCAATATAGTGACTATTATGTCATTTAATCAATTAACTATACTCAATATTATAGATCAATTGACTTTTGACAATTTCATATATACTAAATTTATTCCATAATACATAATGCAATGAAAAAAACCCATTAATTGACAGTTTGGTTTTCTTCAGTATATATGTGTGTGAATGTGAAGTGTGTGAATGTGAAGTGTGTGAATGTGATGTTTATTGCCTTGTAATCCAAAATGAAATGTCTTTGAAAATAAAAAAATTATAAAAAAAAAAAGAAAATATTAACAAGTATCAACAAACGATAGGATGATAGTCTAAGTGCTCGCTCGTTTGTCAATTCTGATTTCAAAATGCTTTTGCGTTATTTGTTAAGTGTTTTCGAACAAAGTCATATATAATATATAGAAAACCATACACGACAACTGCTTGGGATCATAATCTGATGGTCTAAGGACTCTTGATGGGAATCGTTTGACCTAGTCGTTGTTAATCCTGAATTTTACCTCTGATGATAATACTGGTTATGTTAATTACGTACTTACACCATACTTACGTCTTCATTGTAGATGTCCTTCTTTGTTCGGACTACCTAGTCTCTGGTTTTCATGGTGTCAACGACACTGCCATGACTTCTTCGAGTAACTTTCGCCACTCAATGCGTGACAATAGTGCGTATTGTGGCAGGCTTGACTACCCTGGAGATGACACTTTAGCAAAGCCGAGAATTGGATGTTGGGTCGCTGGCAAAGAAAACACAAAGCAGTATATACAGGTAATTCAATTGATTCAAACAATTGGTCGGTTGTCCAAAAAATTACATTATGTAACATTATGAAACTCATCACAAATTTTAACTTATTTTATTAATTGTTTTGCTCGACAATGCCGGTGTAACGTTGAAAATGGACCCCCGTGAAAAATGGAACCGGGATGTTTGAAAATGGAACCGGGTTCCATTTTCCACGGGGGTCCATTTTCAACGTTACACCGGCATTTGTTTTTAACTTAAAACGTCGTTTTAACAAATTCCATCTGAAATGAAAACTCATCCGATCCTACCTATTCATGAGACATGGTATTGTGACATGTCCGTAGTTATATATGTATGTATGGAGGATATTGTGACACTAGTGTCGGATCACGCTGTACATTAGGGGCAATAATAGGTTTCAAAGAGTTTTTTTTTTATATCTGGCTTTCCCTTGAAATTGAAAGCGTTCTGGAAATAAATGTTTCGCTATGTTCTAAGCAAGTGAAGTTGGCTCAACATTCATCATACGTCATTCAGATTCTGCATGTTGAATGTCATATGTCGAGCCTGCTGTCCTATGCTGCATGTTGAGCCTATTTTGATGTTCTATATTGATAAGACCTTATGGAATTTAACAAAAGGACATATTGTTATCTACTACATTTTATCACACTGTAACACTCTTCACCTTTTCAAACTGTACCCAGTTCACGACACTGTACACCTGGATATTCGTGGATACCCTCTCATTTGACCCCTGCGATGTTGTTAGGACGTTTAACATCAACTCCACAATCACCTGTCCCCTATCGCTAAGTCCCGCATCATCCAGCCCTTTATCCTAAAACACCTCATCTCCACTTCCTCCCACAAGAAAATATAAATTCACTAATAAACAATAAAGAAGAACCTCTCTATCTCGGAGTAAGATTGATCACGGAAAGTGTCCATGTATTCGAAGTAATCAGATATATTATGAATAGAATTTTACTGTCGAAGCAGATTTAACTTCAAGTTAAGTAGTGTCTTCGAGTTATAAAAGTTCGAGATAACGAAGCAACTGTCCTAATTAATCAAAATGTAAAGTGTTTAATACGTGTACAACACATCATTATCAAGGTGACGTTTCCGGTTGACACTACGATTTCTGCTGTAACTGTACAGGGAAGACAAAGGATATATGAACAATGGGTCAAATCTTACTACCTACTGCACAGCATGGACGGTGTAACGTGGACAACGGTGTCGTCACCTGATGGAAATCCAAAGGCAAGTCACATTGTTTTTATATACCCTCCTCTGAAATATGTTGTGAATGCTTTTAACACAATTCGTTCCACTGTAAAAACTTAGTTATGTGAGATGACTTCTGAAATGTGTTAATTATTCTTTTCAGTTATTCAACGGAAGCTTTGACATCCAAACTCCAGTGACGTCATTAGTCACACCACACGTCACAGCTCGCCATTTGCGAATTAATCCAAGAGAATGGGAGTGGGTTATTGCTCTCACATTCGATGTCAGCGGATGTCAGATTAGAAAACAGAACGGTGAGGGACACCTATTATATAAAACTCTTTTTTTTTTAAATTAACATCTAGCAAACATTTGATAATGTCACCAATAGGGTCGTTTTTTAGTTCAGTATTTTATTTCGTTATTCACTGAGATAAAACAAAAATGAAATAATCGTTTTATATTTGCTTTTCTGATCTTGAAATATATTCCAATTTTAGTTCAGAAATTTGCATAATGCCATGCAAATGAGCATTTCACTATATACTGTATACCCTATGGTTTTATACCAAGACATGTCCCTGGAATGATATTTGTCTTTCTGTTCACCAATTTCTGTTTTCTTCCAGTTTCATTTCGGTTTCTGTAAATGTACCTTCGTCCCACTTTTCGTTTTGATTTTCACTCGGAATCTGTTCATATCTTGTTCCTCGTGATGGACTTCAGTTTGTCTTTTTACTAAATAATATATGGTAAACCATTGTCTTTTACTTAATGATTTATGGTAAACCGTTGTCTTTTACTAAATAATATATGGTAAACCATTGTCTTTTACTTAATGATTTATGGTAAACCGTTGTCTTTTACTAAATAATATATGGTAAACCATTGTCTTTTACTTAATGATTTATGGTAAACCATTGTCTTTTACTAAATATATGGTAAACCATTGTCTTTTACTAAATAATATATATGGTAAACCATTGTCTTTTACTAAATAATATATGGTAAATCATTGTCTTTTTCTGAATAATATATGGTAAACCATTGTCTTTTACTAAATAATATATGGTAAATCATTGTCTTTTTCTGAATAATATATGGTAAATCATTGTCTTTTTCTGAATAATATATGGTAAACCATTGTCTTTTTCTGAATAATATATGGTAAACCATTGTCTTTTCTTTTGTCATTAATTCTCAATGATTCTTTGTTGTCTTTCCTTTATTTTGTTATCTTCATGATTTCTTGGTGTGATTCTGATTATGAGCATTTGACCTTGATTCCTTAAACAAAATATCCTTTGATTCTATATAATTTCGTTTTATTATATCCCGATTTGCTGGTTAGATGGGAGTAGTCGGTTTGAAAGGAAGCCGGTATCCTTAACTGAGGAAATGGTTTCTTTGCACACGGCAGTCACAGCCATGTCAACAACCCTAACCATGAAGGATTGTGCCATGATTTGTCGTAACAAAACAACATGCTTGTCATTCACCTACCAGACCGCCAACGGAGTACAGTGGTGTACAGGTTACAGCGCCTGGATCGTCGTACCGGGACGAATCATCTCCGACACAGGCGTATTCGTTAACCAAGGTATCATTTCATGACATTTTGTTGACAAAGTTGTTATCAGTCAATTGAATAACAGAATAAAAGTTAAATATTATATAAATTGTCTCTGTGAAATGGCCAAAGTTTAAAAAAGTGAGAAAATATTTTAGACAAAATCAAAAGTGAAAGAAAAACACACAAAATAATACAAGGATAAGGGGAAGTACATATATGATTGTAACTTATGAAAGAAACATCTCACTCGACTCATATACGCTATGATATGCTTAAGTATATTTGATTATCATATTTCTACGGATCTCCGCTGACGAATATACACATTTGCAAAGGTAGAAACAAAAAACAATCATTGTAATGAGTTTATTTTTCAATGTATTTTAAACTTTAGTAAACTCTCGAATGTTATGTATAGTCAATTAACTCTATCGTATGCGAACTTAAGTTATTCAGTTATTTTGCCATATTTTCAAAAAGTCTCATTCTTCTATACATCAGTAGAATCTACACTGTGTAAACCGCTTTTGACCGTGTACAATAGAAATAAACCTCAAGGAGTATTATTCTTATCATCAATAAAATCGCCAAAAGCGGCGATATACTGTAAACTTACTTATTTTAGCGCAATCAAATTTTAGCGCATTTGCAGATTTTAGCCAGTTAGCGCAATGATGAATTAGCGCATCCACAGAACTTTCTATAGAAATAGAACGTACAAAAAGTAATTAGCGCAATCATATTTAGCGCAAGGCTTCCAGCGCGAAAAGCGCTAAAATAAAATTACCGCTAAAATATGTACGTTTACAGTATCAAATCCTGTGTTCTTGACATGTTCCTAGATGTGGTAATCGTGACGTTTTCAATATATCTCTTACTTTTATTAGTCCCCTACCTGTGAAACCGTGAGGTCGTATCTATAGTTTTTCTCTACGTTCGTCCTGTACGTAAATATGCGTACGCACGTATGTACGTAGTGTAACAAGAAAGTTCGTCAGGGAAAGTGTATTGCTTAAGCAATACTAAGGTATACTAATTCCCTTCAGCATATAAATTATGACTTTACTATCCAAAACTCTCTCCAGACTGACCATAGTATACTATACACAATTAGCCCTCTGATTTTCTAACATGAAATTAGATTACCTTTCGTAAAACAAAGATTATAAGTATACAGTCCAACCCGGTTATGACGCATTTCTGGGGACCCCTCAAATGTTTTCGTACTATACAGGTTTCGTATTATGTTGGGTCGTATTTCCAATGTGCGATACCATGTATGCACGCACAGCATATGTACACTTCGTACATGTTTGTATACACGCAACTCATTATTTTGATATCAAAAAATAAAACGTTTAAAACATTGTTCATTGTAAGTGTGAGGCGTTCAGTCTTTGGTTATTTACAGTTGGCCTACCAATACACAATAGACATACAACGGCTACTTAAGAAATAATTAACGATGATTCGTGTATTGTTGCAGGATATACAACGAGGACGAGGATATTTTTCAATTAAATTAATAACGAAGGCCGCAGGCCTGAGTTATTAATTAAAATTGCAAAATATCCGAGTCCGAGTTGTATATCCTGCAACAATACACGAGTCAAAGTTGATTATTTCTATTCTACCATGTCCTGTTTAGTTCTGAGATCGACCTCTTTCTAATAGAAAAACAGCAAAGAAATCCCGAGTAAACCTTGTAATTTATTTCTTGAGTATTGCAGTATTTGTTGATGAAATGTACAGGCAATACAGTACTACGATCAAGAGCATCTATCATATGGCATTGATTTTGAAAATTAAAAAAAAAAGGATAAAAAAAAAAAAAAAAGGGGGGGGGGGGGGGGGGGGGGGGGGGGGCTTCCGTAGGATTCGAACTCGCGTCTTCATAAAAAAATTATTGAAAGACTAACCCATTAGCCCACTCGGCTATAGTAACCTTTTATAAAACGGGTGAATATTAGATATATAAAATTGTAACAGCCGTGACTCACGACCGTGTATTATTGGCACGAGCGTGGGTTATTGGAAAATAATACATGGTTTTAAACCAATCAAAACTGGCGTTACATAGCAAACATGGTAGAAATAATGTTATATCACGATCGCGCTAGATGCGACAAAATCACTGGTCAGTGTTTGTTTGACTCTTTCCGAGCTGACCTTACTTACAAATATATCCAGGTCTAAGAGATTTTTGAAAACATAATCTTGAACGTCATTTTGATTTTGAACGAATGGTTTCAACTTGTCAATGCATTCGCGGACCTCGCGATCTGTTACGCATGTTTTCGGGTCAGTACCATCATCATCGTCATCATCGTCCTCATCATCGTCATCATCGCTCTCGTGGAGCTCTGTTCCTTTTACAGAATTTACCTGCTGCCTACAGCTGTATACACTTTCTATAGAGCACGTTGGTCGGTACGAGACACATGTCATAAAAAAACTTACCTGTGTCACACTTGGCTGACTTCGACTTTGACACTTCGTATTATGTGGGTTTAATGAACACTAAAGTTTTTTTTTTTTTTTTTTTTTGTTAGTTAAGCTTAGTCTGGAGGAGAGTTTTAAATTTCATAAACAAGCATCCATGTATATATTAACAAGAATCTCAGTGTCTAAAAACTAATAATTATTGAATATAACAGGTTAAATATAAACGAACATTTAATAGAAGGTGCATTGCAATAAACATATATATATATATAGTATTTTGTATTTTATTGTATTTCCAGTACTTCTTATATATATTATGTGATTGTATTTGTGATTTTTTGTGTTTTGATAAAGGGGCGGATTGCCTCGAAAATTTAACAAACCTTATTGTTTACACTGTTTGAATTACTTCTTTGCCCCATATATATATAGTTATATATACTTCAAATATTTTTATTTTTTAACCAAAACAGGTGTCCTTGATATTTACGGGTACAAAGAAGATAAGGAATCTGGCATCTTGTACAATATCGTTGAGGTTAAAATGGACCAGGCAAGTGCATCGAATACCTGTACAAAAATGTATACGCGACTCATGAAAGTTGACACGGCATCGAAGATGTTAAGAGTCCAGAATATTGTTGGCAGCTATTTTGTGCTTAGTAAGTACATTTTAATTTCAACATATCTGATTAATTATCTCAAGATTTGATTCTTGTGGGGCAAGTAAATATTGTAAATTGATATGATAGCTTTTAGGAATAAATGCATACAATCATTTTACATTGAAAGGGAGGTAAGTCTCACCTAACAACAATTCAAATCATGCTATACAAATCAGTCAAATCCGTCACACACAAATCAAGCAAAATGTTCAAATGCTTGAAATCTAACTGTTGACAAAGTCATAAAAGTTCTCAAGAAGAATTAACAAATATGTAAGATTTCAACATTCACCGATAAACACTCATTGTTTAGATCGGAGAAAGCCGAGTTATCAAGTGATTTTTCGGAACGTCATTTTTACCCACACAAAATGGAGGTCCGAGGAATGTGTAAACATTTGACGTACGGGGCCCTGAGATAATATGGGAATTTATAACTAGAGTTTGTTATTGTTTGTTACAGCGTTATAATACAATATAACACGTCAAGACTGTGACATTAATAGGAACCACGGAACCAAATGATTTCCCATAGACGGTAATGTTAACGTTTATCACTGTACTGCTTAAATGGAGTTTTCAACACTGGTCCAGTAGCCATAATTTTAAAAAGTATGTCATCTCGGAAACCTCTAAATAGAATGATAAAAAATTCTACCATTTTGAACTTTTTTTTATATGGGGGCCACCATCTTGTATTGAATTCAGCACCAAAAATTCATCCAAAATTACAACAAAATACACACTTACTTAACTCCCCCTGACAAAAACAGGCTAGCAAAAAAATCACTTTTTTTCTATATATTTTACATCTGCATGTATTGCCCAACCCACATATTAAAACTTTGGAAACTTCTCTCACCTAAATATCCAATCAGTAGGCCCCGATCATTCACCTTCCTATTAAATCTTCTGCCCAAACGGGGAAAACCCACAATCTATTTTGATTTGGTTCTGTGGTCCCTATATACCGCACAAGATAACGTTGATATGTTTGAGCGGACGTTAAGTGTTCACAACGCTTTATTTTTCACAGCACGTACATGAAATCATCGTTAAATTATGTAGGTATGTTTCCTGCTTTAACACGTTCATTGAGTATGTATTGTGTAATGCTAGTTTTGTTATTATAAATTTCCTTTCATTTCCGATATATCAATTTCAATTGTAGGACGAGACTTCCGATTTTACGTCGCCGGAGAGTACAGCTCTCAAACCTGGAGCTACAATGGAGGAACGGATTTGATCAACAGTGACATCTGGTCTTCCGGAAATCCTGACCCAGGTCAAGGTCATTGTGTCATGTTGACTCAGACAGGACTGGCCAGTGTTGACTGTCAGCAAAAACTCTTCTCAATTTGTGGTAATTAATGTGACATATGGTTGAGCATGCGTGTTATGAGGAGAGAAGATTTATCCCTTAATAGTTACAAAATAATGCTGCAAAGTCTGGGGATAAAGCTCTGTTCTCTTTTCTGGTCGCTTACAGGTTTTTTGAAATCTTCAAATCGACGAACATCCTGAAATGGCAGGACATACTAACAATATTTTGAAAGCTGTTTGCATCCTTTTTTATCCGGACCAGTATTCTTACATACGTTGTTAGTTGTAATATGTTATAGTAAAGTTGTTAGTTGTAATATGTTATAGTAAAGTTGTTAGTTGTAATATGTTATAGTAAAGTTCTTAGTTGTAATATGTTATAGTAAAGTTGTTAGTTGTAATATGTTATAGTAAAGTTGGTAGTTGTAATATGTTATAGTAAAGTTGGTAGTTGTAATATGTTATAGTAAAGTTGTTAGTTGTAATATGTTATAGTAAAGTTGGTAGTTGTAATATGTTATAGTAAAGTTGTTAGTTGTAATATGTTATAGTAAAGTTGTTAGTTGTCAATATGTTATAGTAAGTTGTTAGTTGTCATATGTTTATAGTAAAGTTGGTAGTTGTAATATGTTATAGTAAAGTTGTTCGTTGTGTTCTATGTTGGAGTAAGTTTTAGTTGTTATATGTTATGTGTAACGTTGTTAGTTGTAATCTGTTATAGTCAAGTTGTTTTGTAATATGTTATAGTAAAGTTGGTCGTTGTAATCTGTTTAGTAAGTTTTTTGTAATTGTTATAGTAAGTTGTTAGTTGTAATCATGTTATGTCCTTGTTCGTTGTAATATGTTATAGTAAAGTTGGTCGTTGTAATATGTTATAGTAAAGTTGTAGTTGTAAATGTTCTAGTAAGTTTTTAGTTGTATTGTTATGTAAAGTTCTTAGTTGTAATATGTTTAGTAAATTGTTATTTGAATATGTTATAGTAAAGTTGTTAGTTGTAATATGTTATAGTAAAGTTGTTAGTTGTAATATGTTATAGTAAAGTTGTTAGTTGTAATATGTTATAGTAAAGTTGTTAGTTGTAATATGTTATAGTAAAGTTGTTAGTTGTAATATGTTATAGTAAAGTTCTTAGTTGTAATATGTTATAGTAAAGTTCTTAGTTGTAATATGTTATAGTAAAGTTGGTAGTTGTACAGTGGATAGATCATGTAAACAACAATACCATGGATAAATTAAGTTGTCAGTTGTATAGTGGATAAATCATGTTGACAACAATACCCTGGATGAATATCATTGTCAGTTGTATAGTGGATAAATCATGTTGACAACAATACCCTGGATGAATATCATTGTCAGTTGTATAGTGGATAAATCATGTTGACAACAATACCATGGATAAATTAAGTTGTCAGTTGTAAGGTGGATGAATCAGGTTGACAACAATACCCAGGAAACATAACGTTGTCAGCTGTGGTCATGTTATGATGTTCTGTGCTATATTGTATTATGTCAAGCTTCGGTAAGCGATGTAAGCTATCACTAAATTGTTTTGACATTAACACATCATAAACATCAATCTGTTAGACATTTTTATATATTCTCGTTAGTTTATTGGACACAACTTTGATGCACAGACATAGAGATATTTAGGCTTTGGTGTATTACATGTTTTCAGAGTCGATATTTTTTTTCATTTGAATATCCTCAATCTCTGTCGGTGAAGTAAAGGAGTAATAGTGTATACCTTATTTGGAACTGGCGAATGAGTCACGAGACTGATATTGCTTTTATGTAAGCCAGATTAATACAATCCACTCAATCAAGCTTTGTGCCAGCAGGATGTACCCGAAATGCATACCCGAAACATGTTCTAGAAAATCACTAGCATTGGTTGCTGATCCTAAACAAGAAAGAATTATAATGCAAGATACAATTTTACAAGATATGACGAAAAACTTTCTCCGGCATTAACGCACATTAAAGGCCAAACAACAGAGTGTCTTAATCCAACGAAAATACTGCTGAACCAAATATACAATATGTGCCTTCCTGCTTTTTCATCACACCAATGATGGAGACATAAGGATTACTGTAATAGTATTTAGCGCACATTTCCAGATTTTAACAGATTATCGCATTAAATAATTGGCGCGCAAAAATAATTATTTTTGTATGTAGAAAGGGCAATTAGCTTTAGTGTAATCCTTCTAGCGCGAAAACCGGTAAAACAAGATTACCACTAAAATATGTACGTTTTCAGTTCAGAATTTGAAATATGAATATAAATCTTCTCAAGATTTTAATATGACATTATTCTACCTCTGTACATCATAAAAATCTGTCACCAAGTTATACTCTCTTTAGTATGCGATGATATTATTTACATTAGATAAGGTGTAAATATAGTTGCACTGAAGTATATTCTCAGTTACATCTTGTTTGATTCAATAATATATAATGGTAATTCCATCTCACAATTTAGTAATATCAAAATCATCCCTTATAGTATTTGGCTATAAATATACGGAGCGAGTGATGCTCTTGGAAGTTTTATGATCTATTTCAAATCAGATTACTTGTATTTTTACCTTTTTTACATATGGTAAATAAGGAACAGACTATAATTGGTCTGTATATAAGTCTTACCAATCCATCAAATTTCTTTCAAAACGTGGAGTAAGACACAACAACAACAACCAAAACAACAAAAACGATTTTTGAGTTTCATTTTTAATACTTTTATAATTCACCCATAAAATATTTTGATATGTGTACATCACATTCATTTTTTGAATTCAAAAACAACAATTATAAAAATATCCATATGGACATTAAATTGGCAACCGAAGTTGATATTTAACAATAATAATAGAAAAGTTCAAACAACAATATAACATTGATACAATTTAAAAATATAATTTATAAAAGAATGTCCCAAGAAAACAATCAAATATCATAATTCTAATATTTAACCCTAATGGGACGGGGACACACATCAATTAATGTACGCCACAGTAACCCCATTAACAATTCAGGATAGCCTCTCTGTAACATAGTTGGGACGATAGGTAATCTTCAAATAATATTTTGGCATAACGACGAGTTGAAGACTTATGACAGAATTTTATAAAAAAAAAAAAATACATTATACATCTTCATACGAAAATGTATCCATTTGTGCTTGCTACATGAAAACAGATCCATTTTGTTGCAAACTGAAGTAAAAGTGAGCTTTGATAAAAAAAAAATCAAGGAAAAGAGTTTGATCAAACCATATTATAATACATATGACTTATAACATTACGCAATTTGGAGACAGTAGCTTCATAATTCATACATACAAAATATTCATAATAAACATGCTATTAAAACTTAAAAACTGTAAAATAAAATAAATGTAAACGAAATTGAACGTATGGTTACACTAACTGATAAAGCATCATCTCAACACTCCAAAACAAATGGTACAACGATGTAGGATGCCTTTCAGATGATGAAATGTACGATATATTTTTTAAGGTTGATACTTGCCAAGTATTCCGGATATTAGGGTGCAGTTGAGCAGTGAGTACGGTTACTTTGTAATGAGGAGTGTAACTCATAGAGCATAGTACGTTCAAATATCAACAAATATTGCATCGTACACTAACTAGCTTATATCAACGATGCCGTTTCCCTAATCAAAATAATCAATGACTGGTATGCAGATTTATTCCCCGTGTACAGCTATGGTCACTCTAACAGGAACTGCGCGGTTATATATACGCAGTCAAAACAAATAATAAAACCTACCTTGTAAGCGTTGTCAGAAAAAAATCATTTATCAAAGATTTCTAATGCATTTAGAGCAGTACCGGTTTCCCGAACCTAAATGTTTGAGAAAGGCCGACTTTTGACGTCATTAAGTATAACGCAGGCTTACGAGAGTGGCTGCTCTATAAAATAATGGCCACACATTTTCAATTTTAGTGATAGAACACGACTATGGTGAATGCTAAACGCGCCATTTGTATACAACATTTGGGGACAAATATTGTAATATATATATATATGGTTTTTAATAACTAGGTTATGTAGTTTAAGACATTTCGTTTACTTAGATACATGTTTATACAGCACATTCTGATGTTGATATACTATCTAAAATAAATATCTAAACATTTTCTCAAATTGTGACGTCACTGGTTTTGCTTTGTCCAATATTCATATTGTCTGCTTGGTTAATGCCATTTCAAAATATCATCATAAATAAATGAAGAAAAATATAAATATTTATACGAGAGTTCATAAAATATTGCACGGACGAGTTCATTAATTCCATTGTGGACGATCCATTTTTGAGTTTTAATATGTTCTTCTATAAAGTGAAGATACCACGAAGCAACTCGCTTTACTACCAGGACAATGGCGTGATTCATGCTATTTTCTTGTAATGCGTTCATATGCCTATAAACTTAATCGGAATGCAGTTAAATGCTTAAATGACGTCATAAAAACATTCACAGTGACAATGCTCATTTATATACTAACTGACTGTGCTATGTAGTTCCTCAAGCAAATAATACCATGGCAAATGTCTTGTGGTATTTTTCCATTTCTAAGTTAATATCAAAATATTTTCTCTTTATTTTAAGAAATTTTCATATAAATAAGAAAGAATGATGAAAATCATCTCAGCTGTAAAATTAAGTATTTGTATTTTAAGTAATAAAAGTATGGACGGACAACATATAAGCTGTGTACAATAACATTTTACACATTTTTACAACCAAAGCATCTTTGAATACATACAACTTGTATAAAATACAACAACCATATGCCTTTAATAAAAGTTCTTTTGTGTTTTAGCGTAATGTTTGAATCTGGTTCTTCGATATATGATTGGAATTTAAGGAAAATCTTGCCAGCCTTTTCCATTTTACATCTTATACAGAAACATATTTTATGGATTAAGCATAGAAATCATGAAATTTTCAAATATGATTATGAAAGCCCAAAAGGAATAATAACAATTGACCAATGGTATGCTGTTTCATCTACGCTCGGTAGATGTATGAAATTAAAATATAAATATCTTGATGAATTTACCAAGAGTAAAAAGTAGTACCTGTGATGACTACAAGACTTTAATGTAATAGTTGTAATATGCCTACGTTAGTTAAAAATAATAGTAATGATATGACTACAAGAGTTTAATATAAAAGTTCCGATATGCCTACGTTAGTTAAAAATAATAATAATGATATGACTAAAAGAGTTTAATATAATAGTTGTAATATGATGACGATAGTTAAAAATAATAATAATAATATGACTACAAGAGTTTTATGTAATAGTTGTAATATGCCTACGTTAGTTAAAAATAATAATAATGATATGACTAAAAGAGTTTAATATAATAGTTGTAATATGATGACGATAGTTAAAAGTAATAGTTATGAAATGACTACGAGAATTAAAAGTAATAGTTATGAAATGACTACGAGAGTTTAAAGTAATACCTATGATAGGATGACGCGACTTAAAAGTAAAAGTTATGATATAACTACGAGAGATAAAAGTAAAATTTATGATATGGGTACGCGAATTAAAAGTAATAGTTATGATATGAGTACGCGAATTAAAAGTAATACCTATGATATGAGTACGAGAGTTAAAAGTAATAGTTATGATATGAGTACGCGAATTAAAAGTAATAGTTATGATATGAGTACGAGAGTTAAAAGTAATAGTTATGATAGGATGACGCCAGTTAAACGTAATAGTGATGATATGAGTACAGGAATTAAAAGTAAAAGTTGTGATCTTAGAACGAGAGGTAACATTGGCAATTTTGATTATTTTGAAAGGGAACAGTAATAACTGCTCTAACTAAGAGAGGTAAACTCAAAAGCTGACTGCGAGAGGTAGCAGTGAAGTTGTCATTTCTATCAGAGGTAAAATTGGAATATGGTAGTAGTACCAGAGAATAAAATAGTTAAGTCGGAGAGGTAAATTCAAAACATGTATAAACACAAACATTGTCAATTGAATGATAGTATCATATTTTACAATGAAATATGCATAACTGCATTAGACATGTAATTTATAATCTTCAAGTACGTGAATTATTTTGTACACATGAAATACAGGACCAATGTTTATAATAAATTTAGCATCTTTACGGCGAATTTTGTCATACTGTGCAAAACACACCTCTATCATGAACGGTCGTTAGCCAAGAGAGATGACTCGGTATTCACACAACTTTGCCCTGTTGATAGAGTACTGGTTTCCTGTAATAAATAGATATATCCACACATAGTATACATCGTGAACTATCAGAGACAACAGTAATGATAATCAAGCTCCTTGGATATCGTTTGGTTTGCTACAATTGTACAAATTATATTTAAAGCTTTGGTCGTAATGTTATTTAATGTAAAAACATGAAAATCCATAAACATGAAACTGAATATAAACAATTTACTTTTCTTAAAGGACTGAACATGAATATGCTGATTTCATTCAGCGATTTTATTAGATACCCAAGATGTTAAATATATTGAATAATAATCTGAAGATTTTCAACGCGCATCGCAAGGTATCGCAAGTATGCAAAATGTACACGAGAATTGCTTTTAATAAAAAATTACAAGATTTTAAATACAAACCTTAAGCAAACAAATAGTTGTAAATAAAGCATTGCATGACGTTCTAATATATATCTTTCTAAAGTCAAAACTGATTTTCTCGAAGTCGATGGAAATTGAAAAAGAATTCGAGATATACCGATTTTTTTTCAGAAAACTGAGTATACTTTGCACAGAACTTTTATAGACGGACATGAATGTATACTACGAGTTAAGTAGACTATTCGAATTATTAGAATTCGATATAACGAGATTTGACTAACTACAAATCATTGACAAAAGAAGGGTAGGCAGACCTACTACGAGTTATCAGAGTTCGAGATACAAGTATAACTATGTTTGACTGTAACTTCAAATCATTGACAATAGAAGGGTGGGTAGAATTATTTCGAGTTAACCGATTTCGAGGTAACGAGATTTGACTGTAACTACAAATCATCAACGATAGAAGAGTAAATATACTTACTTCGACTAAAGGAAGCTCGTTGTCTCCTCTTGGTATCTGTTAACGATGTAATACAATATAATGGCAAAATTGATTTTCAAGATACTGTACCATTAGATATGACAATTACATAATCATTGTTTATTTGTAGAAAGTCAAGTAGGCAGTAGATGTGTGTTGTCAGTATAGAATTGAATTCAAACAACCGAGGGCTAGGACAAGCTAATGGGTAATTAGATATATGAGGTGTTAAACGGAGTTGTGTGCTTCACAGAGGCAGATATCAAACCAGAAAATGTGTTATTTTGTATATTTATATGAACAGTGGATTAGTTTGGTTGATTAATATCTGAGACACGTGATTTTTTTAAACATTTTATAAGCATATATAGGAGATATGATTTTTTTAACTTTCTTTATCTTTAGAGTAAATATTGTTAAGGGTTTTTGAAATGAATTATTGAAATTGTTTTCAAATAAGTATTGTTTAGATAAACTACAGTAAATTCTTTAAATGTGACTCTAATATCAATGAATGCAAAGATATTATGCGACAACGAAGACCAACTATAACACGATTTAGTAAAAAGTAAAGCACACATAAAGAATTGTCCTTTTAGTGGAACACTGATAGAATGTGTACCCCTTTGGGGTTGAGACAAAGGGCTAGCAACTCAAGAGAGTGATTATTAAGCTGGCATACACGATGTTTGTGGAGGGTTTGGCAACTTAAGAACCCTTTCTCCCGAGGGCTGAGATCCCCTCTCTCACTCGCTAGGAAGGGAGAGAATGAATACTTATTTTTCGCTTACCCTGTTTGATCTCTTATGAATCTAATATTGCCGTTAAGTCAATGTTGGCGTAAAGAGATTGATTAATCGATCTGACGTCATTGTAATGATGTTGTGACGTCATACAATAGTTGTTAAATGGGAATCCTACTTCTCAACCCTAGGTTGAGATTAGGAAATCTCACACCATTAAAAACGTTGATACACCTGTCCAGGGTGAGAGAAATAAATAAATCTCAAGTATGTATGTTTGTTAGATATGTTATATAAAGCTGAAAGTGATTTTCTATCGAAATTGAAAATATTAGTTGTACACAAATTAAGACAACGTATTAATAATTGAAGTGTTTGGAATAGTAAGGCTACCTCATCGGGCTTTGTAGGATGCAATGTTTTCTGGAATATAATTTTATTAAGTCAGATCGATTAAATATTTCGATATCTTACTCAGTATTTCTATTTATTTGGCGAGAAAAGAACTCAACGGAGTTGTTTTTTTAAGACAGAAATAAAATAAAATAATATATGTATATATATATAGATATAGACAAGCTGATAATTCCAGTAATGAATTCTCACCTGTGGTATTTGAAGTCTAGTTGGCTTTCTCCACCATCTGATTCCGATACTATAGTAATGATAACGAAAAGGTGATGATAATGAAAATGACGATGACGACGACGATGTTGATGACGACGACGATGATAATGATGATGATGATGATGAAAACGAAAAGGTGATATAATGAAGATGAAACGAACGACGACGACCATGATGATGATGATGACGACGACGACGACGACGATGATGATGATGGTGATGATGATGATGATGATGATGATGATGATGAATAATGATTGATTTTTAGTTAAATAATTGAATAAAAGATCCGAGAGGACGTAAAAATGAATTAGGAATCACACAAAATGAATAACTTATACACACATACATACAGACGATCATCGCAAGAGATACTTAAATACAGAGGGCATCGCAAATGACACTAAAATAAAGATGGTAGTCGTGAAAGACACTTACATTAAAACGGTCAGCGTAAAAGCAACTAGAGCCAATCCCGACATGCAGATAAGAGCTACGACTACAGCGCCTAAATGGCCGTGGGTACCTGGAGATTAAAAAAACCACCAGAGACCAGATATTGGTACATGTAACAGGCGTCACCTTAACAATAGTTTTCAGTAAATGAAGGCATTAAATTTCCCTACACTAAAACAGATAAATATCTGCAATGTATATATTATAGTTATAAACAGCAATGCTAACCCAGTCTACGTCTTTCATGTTTATACATTAAAATCCATTTGAAATTAAATACTTAAATTTATATGAAAATACCTGATTATTATCCATTGCTTAAAACACTGAAGTTTTAATTATTAATGATTATTAATGATTATTAATTTCATTTCAATTCAACAAACCCTAAGGTCCAATAATAGAATTGATAACAACATTTAGATAATTAATGATAGAAATAATAGTAAATAGAAAAATAACAATACAGTTATGAAGATAGAAAACAATAACAACATAAAAGTAGCAACAAATTGCTTGAAACAGTACTTCTTTCAGCTGTTTCTTAAAAGTTGACAGAGAATGACACATAATATCTACATTGTAAGTGTCCATGATATCATTAAAATATTTTACGAACATTTAGTCTGCTAAATGAATGGTAAAATAACGATTTTGCTCTCTTCCTTAGATGTCGACTAGGAACATGGTAAGATGCAGAATGTAGCAGTCGAAAAGGCTATGGAAACCTTTAAAAACAGTGTCTAAGTATTATGAGTAAATGAAAAGGTTGTTCCCCGTTTAATTGGCTTGTTTGTGTCCTTACCTGGCAATGGCTGAGTGTAACAGTGTAATTTACTAGGCTGTCCAGACACTGTATCTAAGCGCACCCTAATAGTCACACAGATCTGTTGTCCAGCAATGATTGGGTTGAAGTCAAGATGGGCCTGTTTACCGTCGGTTGTAAGATCTGAATGATAGAATATCTACATACGATAGTCCTATATATCACATGATTCCCGCATTCTTTCGGTGAATGAACCAACGTTGACAATTTCAAAAGTAAAAGCATGCCTTATGAACTATTGTCACCGACGACAGATGACTTTAGATTTAATAACATAATGTTAGAGAGATATGAGACAACATCACCTTATCATCTGGTGATTACTTTTCATTTTGAACACATTTGATAAGCGATTTATCAAACACATCAGGATTTATTCACTCAAGCACTAGTCAGGATCGTTTCTGACATTCATAATAAGATTTCAGAGGCCTCATCACCGGATTATTGAACAGAAATAAATACGAAAAAAACTTTGAAATATAAATTCCATTTCTATGATTTACTAGTTCTACATTTGTTTTATACTATTTGTCCACTTCTTGTACTCTAGTTTTATTCTAGTTGTCCACTAGTTGTACCCTAGTTTTATACTAGTTGTCCACGAGTTGTACTCTAGTTTTATACTATTTGTCCACTAGTTGTACTCTAGTTTTATACTAGTTGTCCACTAGTTATACATTAGTTTTACACTATTTGTCCACTAGTTGTACTCTAGTTTTATACTATTTGTCCACTAGTTGTACTCTAGTTTTATACTAGCTGCCAACTACTTGTAATCTAGTTTTATACTAGTTGTCCACTAGTTGTACTCTACTTTTATACTAGTTGTCCACTAGTTGTACTCTAGTTTTATACTAGTTGTTCACTAGTTGTACTCTAGTTTTATACTAGCTGCCAACTACTTGTAATCTAGTTTTATGCTAGGTATCCATTAGTTGTACTCTACTTTTATACTAGTTGTCCACTAGTTGTACTCTAGTTTTATGCTAGTTGTCCACTAGTTGTACTCTAGTTTTATGCTAGTTGTTAACTAGTTGTAATCTAGTTTTATACTAGTTGTCCACTAGTTGTACTCTAGTTTTATACTAGTTGTCCACGAGTTGTATTTTATATTGTACTACTTACAATTATGCCACATGAAAACCACAATACTGATAAACTATTGGAAGTCGATACTGTACCACTTACTTACCTTCACAAGTTTCTTGAGCGCATTTACTGATATGGTAATGTGTGAGGTGGCTCTTTTTTATCATCGTTCCTGCACAATTCATGTACATCCATTTCATCCTTACTCTATTTTCGGACGGGAATCCTTCGAATGATATTCGTGGATACTTCAGTTTATCTGGAATAAAATAGACACAGATATGTCTTTTATCATACTTTATATAGTTTGTATTTATTTATTTATTCTTCTATTATTTTTTTATTTTATTTATTTATTTATTTCATAGTTATTCATTCGAATTTTGTTACATTTAGTTTGATTTTTAATTTCTTTACAGAAATGAATTTTACAGTTCTTATGCTTCAATCTTCCCACCTGAGGAGGTTATCGAGCAATCCGTCCATTCAAATCCACTACTGTGGACAGCTCGTCCACGGATCCGTTCAGTGGATACTCCGTACATATAGGTGACATTTGGACGTCCGTCCATCTTAATGTCCGCCATGACCAAACCTGACGTATCTATGGGTTTAATACCCGCCCTAGTGTTGAAAGATCCCTGCAGTAAATAAATTCAGTTTAAACATGTCACGATTCAACATTCAACACGCTTGTACAAGAATTATTTTGAGAACGAGTTAAGGGCTGTTTATTTTCTCTGCTTACTTTCATATTGTCAACAATGATGTTTGTGTTGTCCTCCGCTGCAACGCATTCCGCGTTTCCCGCCGTCCCTTTAAATTCGAAAACTATCTGATATTCTTTGTGGGAGTTATTGTCCTTACTAGCCGTAGCCATTCATAGTGTATTGGTGAATTTTAACCATATGTATACAGGTGTACATTTCCAAAACTGTTTTTTTCTTTTGAGTAAAATCTTTTTATTCAGACAAAACATGTTGATATGACAAATATGTCCTCTCACAGGAGGGCTTGCACACGTCATTCATTCTACTTTTATTCACATTCATTCTACTTGCATATTATGTCTTTAAATATAATTTACAAAGTACTCTTTTCGGTAATTCTCTCTCTCTCTCTCTCTCTCTCTCTCTCTCTCTCTCTCTCGACATAATTGTTTGGACCATTAAATATACAAATAAAGTAATACAGAATTTCCAAAACATTTATCAACTACAAAGTTTAAAAAGAGCGCTCTCGGATATTTCATATTGGAATATCTGCCTTAGGTCTCACTTCACAATTAATCAATTTGGATTTAGCCTAAATGGAGGGTTATATGGATAAATGTTTTAAATTTTAAAGTGGGTATTCTTGGCGAATTTTTGCAGGAGTTACTGCCCTTTTCGCTTTATAATTTGTTTACTCCTACTTAATTTCGTTTCAACATTAAATCTGCCTTCATATTTTGACATATTCATTTCAATTCAATTCAACTTTATAACGTTAGTCTTACACCTTATTGGATAACATAGTATACATACATCAATGGATAAAAGCACCCACTCTAATATGATTCATAATTCATTCTATAAAGTAATTCTTGTTGTCGTCACATAATTTACATTTCGCAACAGAATTCTTACTACCGTCTAGAAGAACAATAACAATCTATATACTATTAGTTAAATAAGCTTATATGTAAGATTTGTTTCCAGGAAATAAAATGAAAAATTATCATAAAAAATTTACGTTGCATCAATTTATTTTTATGTACAATATAGATAGTATTTCAATGTGAATAGCGGCTGAGGAGAATAACCTACACTGTGCCTTGTTTACACATTATGAGTACGTCAATATGAATCGTTTGTGTCTAGCTACTATACCTTGCATGATAGTAATCCCGGAGACCGTGGACACCAGTATACAGAATACGTAAGTGATGACTCGATATCGTTTGGTTCCTGCCAAGTAATGTGCACCATCCCTGGTGAATTTCCTTCAGCCAAAAACACATCTTGGGGCTTGGGCAAAGCTATGGATAAAATAAAGTTCCCTTAGAACTACGTTAAACTCAGTTACACAATAATAATAATAATAATAATAATAATATGGTCAAATATGTAATCGAGGGCACCGATAATTTTATTTTTAAAATACAAAAGTTAAAAAAATGATTAAGAGACCAACCAACCAATTGTTTTCCCATAGACCTTAGTGTTAACGTTTTGGATTATTTCATTCAAATTCTTGAATTGAATATGACGATTATGGTTTATAACAAAAGTTTAGGGTCTGATATAACACCTAATAAAAAAAAAAGTTGGGTCCTTCAGCTCAAATTTTCTCCAGGGTAGCCATTTTGAAAATAGGTGAATTTCGCAGTAAAAATTCTCAAAAATCTTAAATGTTTACCTGTTTACTATTATTACGTGAACTTTTGGGAAAAAAACCAATCGGACTTAAGAAATTTATATCAACATTTCTTATTGATAGTTACCTATCAGGCTACATATCTATTTTCTCACTTCATAACATACTGGCCAATCAGTGGCTGCCAGACATTTTATCCTTGGCTCAACGTTCTATACACAGGGGCTGTTTCAAAAATACATTTTTTCAATTGGTTGGTTGTTCCCTATAGCATCTTTCACATTTTTCAAATATAACTTTTCTGGAACAGGATAGAACCATAGGCTATGCTATCAAAATATGCAGTGCCTGACTGCAAGTCTTAGGCTGGTAGGTTGATTCTTCTATTGGTACCGGATATGAAATTCTTAAGAGAAAACCACATTAAAATTGAGTTAATTTTGAAATGTAAATTTTAATATCTTGATAAGCTTTGAATTTAAAGGGATGGCTTTTGGTTAATAGCCAAGTATAGAAATCGTGCTACCAAGAAATATAAACAAATAAGATATAGAATAAAGATCAGGAGGAGATAACTCAATGTTATCTCCCCCACCCCCTAATTTCTGGTCTTTTTGTAAAAAATGAAGAAAAAAAGGCCGAACGAGAAAAAAAATTAGGGAGTAGAGCCATAATTTAGATAAAAGAGTCGAAACACAGACACAGAACACGGAACCGGGCAAGTGACAACAAAAAATAACCAGATATATCACCAAACACTGAACTGGGGTAGTGACAACAGAACAACCAAACACATCACCGAATACCGAATCGGGGTAGTGACAACAGAACAACCAGACACACACCCACACATTGAACCGGGGTAGTGCCAGCAGTACAACCAGCATACCACCGTACCCCGAGCCACGATATATACCGCTACCATTGAAATATAGAATGTATGTCCGTATCTGTCCGGTCTATGGTCCTCCTTGTAACACTACATGTGTCATATTTTCATCATCAATCCCCCCTGAATCTCAATTTCTCTCTAAATTCTGCTACAATGCCTCCAAGATGAGAATCCCGTCCGAAAATGTGCTAGTCGGTCCCATCATCTGGTTTCCAGGGACGCTAGATGGCACAAAATGTCATATGCGGTAGCTATATGTAGAGACCAACCAACCAATTGTTTTCCCATAGACCTTAGTGTTAACGTTTTGGATTATTTCATTCAAATTCTTGAATTGAATATGACGATTATGGTTTATAACAAAAGTTTAGGGTCTGATATAACACCTAATAAAAAAAAAAAGTTGGGTCCTTCAGCTCAAATTTTCTCCAGGGTAGCCAAGATTTTTTATTTCTGTATGGGAAAAATGACTATAAAATATTTCAGGTAACTCTTACATTTGCTAATTAAATGTACATGTCAGTTTTATGAACGTAAGCAATTATATATTCCGTTGTCCTCAGTTCGATAAGAAACACAATCATTGACCAAGTTAGGTAGAGAGTCTCGAGGCTTTGTGTTTTATTTTCATTGTAGGGGCATTTTAATTTGTTTAGATTTTTTATTAAGTTTAACAGGAAATAATTCCTGATTGGTCAAAAGTCCTAAAACACATTAAAGTTATAATTAGTTTCTATTGATGATAATATATACATGATTTAACAAGAAAAGAATTTATTTTATTTCCTGTAGACGGAAGAAAAATGACGGGACTTTCCACCTTAACGTTAAATGATTTCAGCATATCCTAATTTGTTGATTTTTGTAGTAAATATATTGTTTATTGTAGTGATTTTAAAAACTGGTTAATTTTTTTTATTGCAAATTATAATATGATAATAGTTTACCATTTTGCTTCAAATGAAGAATGCTGCCATCTTTTGATCTGCCAATCTCATTCCTTGTCCAGACTTTGATGGTATAGTTGCATGTGTACATAATATCGAATTCTGCTTCTGTTTCGCGAACGATCCGCCGGATGGTCCTTGATCCACACTCACCGACCGGAACAGCTTCCACTTCATGTGTTAAATTCTCTCCATTCCATGAATGCTCAGGAAGTTCCTGTGTATATAATTTTACAGGAAATAGTGACAGAATTTTTACTGGTTGAACAATTAATTTAAACGTTGACAACGATAATCCATTTATAGAGTGTGACGGGTTCATGTTACTTTTTTTTTTTTTTTTGTGTATAATGATTTTTAAAAAAGTTTTTTTTTATATGCAAAAAAGAAAGTGGCTTATCGGCTTATCGTATCTAGGTGAAATGTTGGATGCTCTCTCTCTCTCTCTTTTTTGCTCACCGTCCAATAAACTCTGGCCATTCTGTAGCCTTTACTGTTGACTGGGGACAATGTATAACCGCCAGGAGGTAAATATGGCGGAGCAGATGGAACTGGAATGACATAGGTATGGTGACTATAAATGTAAAGACATATTTATATAATACGAATATTATTTATCTACAGAGTATAGTACTTATCACTTAAGCTTAGCAAGGCCAGTGAAACAAGTACTTGGGATAATATAACAATGTTTCGCCGCAGGAAAATTTAAAAGCGGTAGATTTATCATATTCTTAATCAAACTGGTACAAAACACAAGGATTTTTACTTATTTATTTATTTATATTTATGAATTTGAATCACACTGGTAGGGAGTAAAGTAACATTAAAAATGACGCGGAATTGACCTTTTTATTTCATGCTGTTCAGGAAGTCATGGCGTCATGGACAATTGCAATTTGAGCTTCATATGCAAATGGTAATAACAGACAATATATCGACAAATAAGATATCGGGTTACTTCTCGGGTGCATTAGAAAAACATTTTGTCAATATTTGAAATGTTATGTCTGTCACTAATTACGGATTGATATATTTAAAGATTAAAGGCTCACCTGATTTCGCCGTGACAATATTAATGCCCTGTGAATCACTCCAGTAGCCTATCTGGTTATTGTCCATGTCGACAGCTCTCACCTTCACGGAGAATGTGTAGTTTTTGTAGTATGATAGGTTACATATCGTTATGTTCGTGAAAGCTTCACGTTCAATCTCTGGTGAATAGTAGTCATAATCATAGTAGTCATCAGAGGGTGTCGCTCCCAAATTCTGGAGAAAAACAAATTTATTTTGAGTGCTTTTTATATATCTGACTTCCGGTTGGTATTATATTGGTAAAATATTATATATTTTAACTTAATTTTATTTCGAACCAATCAAAATGTGTTGCCTCAATAAAAACTGGTAAAATGTGTTGCCTTAATTAAAAAAGAAAAAGGTTAAATAAATAGACGTACACAAGGAATACTGGTGACGAATTTTCCCTTAATTTATTCAAAAACTCTATTAACTCAAATGTACAACCATTTTCTTTATTTTGATTCATCATGAACAAATCGGTATTATATTTTTACATAGAGGTTCCACAACGACTGGTCCTTGTATATGGTATTTCTTTCACTCGAGCTATTGATGTTTCAAAAGTTACCAAAAACCATAGATTTAGCGAAGGTTTTTTGTAAATTTGAAAAAATAACTAACGAGAGTGAAAGAAATACAATATACATGTACAACAACAACTAATTAATATGCAAAACTGCAAATATTGGAAATGTGAGAAAATATTGTAAGTGATTACAAATCATAACAAATAATAAGCAAATGAATTATTTCAAAAGCAATGAATTGATACCAATCTATATTTTGTTATAAAGTGACACGTTATTGGCAGACATATATAATTACCTTCCTTATTGTATCGAGTCCCGGAGATGACAGTTCCACAGAATACATCTTTGATGCTTCAATTTGTTGATGGGTCCATTGTGCAAATATGCAGTTGGGATGTTGTGACTTTGCTTTCAAATCAGAAACTTTATCGGGCTTTACTGTAAAATAAATTCGCTATTACAACATGGACTACTAATATTTTTGTATTCGAAATATCTTATTGATATAAATTTTTGCTTTAACTTGTAAAGACAATACAATTCGGTTATATATCTAGTTTTTTCTTTAATATTCAGCAGCGGACATCTCTTAAAAGACAAAATTTGTTGTGTTTTTTACTACGGATTTAATTTATTGATTATAAAACAAAATATATACATATATGTATACAGAACTATAAAAAAAGCTGAAGTTATGGCTTGAAGATTGTCTGCCTTTTTAAAACGCCCGTCAATAAGTTTTAAATGATTATAGGAACACGGCCGTGTTAAAGCTTTGTGTTGTTTGAGCATAAGAACATGGGTTTATGTACGGCCTGGAGATGGCTTAGAGTAAAGTAATTATGTAATGATTTAAAGGAGGGGGGTGTATTGTAATTATATAAAGGAAGGATGGTGTGATGTAATTATATATAGAAGGGAAGCTGTATTGTAATTATAGATAGGAGGGCAGATGCATTTTCAAGTATATATAGGAGGGAAGGTATATTTTTGCATATGTAAATTACATATTTTGATAGGATCTCTTGATTGGATACTCGGTAAGCGACTTTCACAATCATGTTCTGCTGTTGATGTGTTGTAATTTATATTTTCTATTGCGGAGATACAGACCAGCTCCTTTCTCTATAAACAGCTGAAATGGCAACAACCAACTGGACATTGTTCCTTCCATGATTTTGATCTCAGATATTAATGAAATTATCGTTTCACATGTCAGAAATATGCGGACACTCAATAACAGATGTGGGCGGTTTGTTTTAAATTGGTATGTAGGTAAAACGTGATTAAAGATGCTATATCGAAGACAGTGTACACTAATTTATAATGTATAAGAAAGGGGCATCCTCACAATCAAATTATATCTAATTAACGCAACAGCGCCCTAATAATGGTCGGTCATAAGACATATAAAGAGGCCAGAATCCTTTTATTCTAAATGTAATTAATTATTTACATTGGAATAAAAAAGTAACATCAAACATAATTACACCTTATTTTCGGTATGTAACATTTGGAGGGTGGTAATAGTGTGAAGTATGTAACATTTGGAGGGTGGTAATAGTGTAAAGTATGTAACATTGGGAGGGTGGTAATAGTGTAAAGTATGTAACATTGGGAGGGTGGTAAAAGTGTAAAGTATGTAACATTGGGAGGTTGGTAATAGTGTAAAGTATGTAATATTGGGAGGGTGGTAATAGTGTAAAGTATTAACATTGGGAGGGTGGTAATAGTGTAAAGTATGTAATATTTGGATGGTGGTAATAGTGTAAAGTATGTAACATTGGGAGGGTAGTAACAGTGTAAAGTATGTAACATTGGGAGGGTGATAATAGTGTAAAGTATGTAACATTGGGAGGGTGGTAAAAGTGTAAAGTATTAACATTGGGAGGGTGGTAATAGTGTAAAGTATGTAACATTTGGAGGGTGGTAATAGTGTAAAGTATGTAACATTGGGAGGGTGGTAATAGTGTAAAGTCTGTAACATTGGGAGGGTGGTAATAGTGTAAAGTATGTAACATTTGGAGGGTGCTAATAGTGTAAATTATGTAACTTAAGGAAGGCGGTAATAGTGTAAATTTTGTAATTTGTGAAGGACGATATCAAATAGTGTAATGTATGTCACTTTTGGAGGCAGGTAATAGTGTAAAGTATGTAACTTTTGGACGGTGGTAATGACTAACTTTTGGCATGACGTCAGAATATACAATGACATATTGTTGTCTGGGATGTAGCATCTTCAAGTTTGATATACGATAATCATTCACTCACCTTTCTTTTCGATGTCCACCTTATAACACTTTGATTTCTTTGTCTGGTTGTGTCTCTGAAGATAAAGACAGACCTGAATCGGCTGAAAGGGATCAGTGTCCCTCTGTCTGCCATTCCCTCCCAGAGACCATACACACGTGTTGTTTGTCAGTTTTGGGCAGCGCATGGAACGTTGAAATGATAACATTTGCCTTTAGAATGAATAAGTGTCCTAATTAATCAAAAACATCAAACATTGAGGAGTGCATTATAGATTTTATGACAAAATTGATTTTTAAAAAAAAAAAAAACATCTAAAACTTCCAAAGTGATCTAAGTCTAGCTAATTTCAATTCGATTAGTAGCTTCATCAACACACCGAAACCAGCATGCGACGTCATGACAATAGCATTTATTGATTTATTATTACACACGAATTGTAAATTTAATACATTATATGTAAACAACGTGAAAATGACATAACAAAATATGCCTGTTATGTGAGAAATTGATATCACAACTTTAAAAGAAAAAAAATATCAGCATACTTTACATTGTCGAAAGTTCAAAATCGTAATTAATTTTAAGATTTAATCACAAGCAAGTTTTAAGAGGAGAAAGCACTTCGATTATCACTTCATTTCGTTATCATTGGCAGACCAATCTATCGTTTTATCAAGGTGATTTAAAACGCTAAAAAACTAAAGCCTTGAAGTTAAAAAAAAAACCATGATATTTCTTATATTTCTACTTGCAACCATTTCCTAAACGCTAGAACAATTCCATTGCAGTCTCAATATCGAGTATGTTGTTTGAATATCAAATACTAAAAAGACTTGTCAATGGTTTTCATAGTCATAACGATCGTCATCGACTGGTGTCGCCATCTTCCTAACGTTTTGTATTTCATTTTATGAAGGTAATACAGCACCCAAAAAATGTGTGTTGCAATGTAATTTGTTAATAACTGGTCCCTGCATCCTTAATCAAATAATGAGTTCTCCCAATGTTTTCCGGATCCATTCAAGGTAGCATGGTCACCGCATTGTAAAAATATACGAACTTAATCGCAGGGCAGACGGCTTTTATATAAATAATATAATTCTGATATATTCGTCATAATTTTTTTCATGCACACGATACCATGCTATTTCCATTACTTACATGTGTCTGCTGTCAAAACTCGTTCAAGCAATTGTACGCTATTCAGTTTATTCATGACAAAAGAGTTCCGAATATAGTCGTCTGCTTTGCACATTTAAATTAATGCTTTAATCGATTTAAGGCAAAGTATACTGATATGAAATTCCTCCGTTCGAATTTACTTAGAAGACGTATTTGCAGATTACTGTCGATATATTGTAACGAAATGAAGTATGCACATACCAGTCGACCGCCGTGGTGTAGGCCGGACTGTTGTACTTCATCGACACGGTCCATGAACATGTCAAATACTCGTCCCAGTTGTATGTTATACACGTGAAGTTCTGGAATACATCACCTGTGTAAATATTACATTTACCTGTATAGTTATATAAAATATACACAGGAAAATGGCACTTTGCATTGAAAACTGAAGGTCAGCATGAAGCCAACAATTTTATTTAAATTGAACCATACAGCTAAACTTTAATATTGGATTTCAAAAGTACATATTATATTCTGAGCCGTGTTATTATTCAAATGAATTAATATGTGGCATACAGGTTGGGCAATTCTCGGGAACTAAAACAGTGACTTCCAACTGTAGCTCTTGTACAAATGACACACGATCATTTTGAAATAAAAATCAATGGCCTTGCATTTGAACCGTCACACGGAGCAATACAGCTAGAAATTCTAGCAGTCTGAAATCTAAAGTAACCATTTTGCTTTCATAAAAACGAGATAAGAATTCATTGTTTACAACAGTTTGTGGTCACGTGTACTTTGAACTGGTGGTTTTCACTAGCTGTTATAGTATCTGGAATTGGATGAAACATTTTTTTACAGCCTCCTGATTCAAAATAAGTTCAAAATTAACTTAGACAACAAACTTGAAGTACAGATTGTACAAGTTTGTGTCGATATAATATGGAATGTATTAACCACTTTCGATAATAAAATTCTTAATAATAATTATGTTATTCACCTTTATTAAGCTATTTGAACTTGTGTAATAATTTCAATATTACTATAAACAAACTTATTTTCGTGTGCGAAATACTTTTAATCCTAGGTAGAGTGCGGCTTTTGATGATTGTATATTGCGATATAAAATCGCCCGCGAAAATGTTGTTAGGAATTAAAACGCGAAATTAAATAGCCGCGTTAATAAGTTGGTTTACAGCGCATTGACACCAATGTAAGATCCTCAATATCTGCCATAGTTTGAATTATGGTTACATATTATTATGTATTTTATAGCTGTTAACAGAAGAAAGCATCGCATATTCTAAACACGAGTATGGATGCAACTACAGGTCCTGACATATAAGAATACAGAAAAATGCCGGTATCACATGCCCTTACCTGTAGAGTATCCAACAAAAAGGACACACACTGTGTAGAGTAGATTAATGCCTGAGGTAACAGCCATCGGGGCGCACGGTGAGTCTGTTCAGGACAACTTCATATATTAAGACATTAGACTATGATATCACTTACAAAAGGAAGAAAAGAATACCGTTGTGTAACATGAAAAACTGACTCGAAGCTATGCGATAGGAGCACATGAATAAGATGTTTATAAAAAAAGTATTAAAAGAACTAGGATAGTACTGTTCAATCTAATTAAAATCGAAAGTCTTCTCATGTTCCTATCCGGGTAAGCCTATTGATAATGTAAACAAAATATTCAACAACAAGCGTGTGATAAAAAAAGTCATTCATTTTATCCAATTATATTAATCAGCAATAATATCACTGCAAAAAAGCTGAAACGTTATCTGTCACTAATTTCGCACTGCACTTAATGTAACCGCACTTCTGACACCACAACCATACCTTATATACTATCATGCTTGCCATTTCCCGTTAAACTAACTGTTCCCGTTCTATTTCATTGCGTACCCGTGTGTCAGTTCATGGCCAAAGGGGGACTGAAAGACTATGCAGTATACATTGTATTCTATGCGGGGTGTTTAAACTAAACCTTTTGTGGAATTATTTAGGCAATCTTAAAGCAGAAACATGTGGCTTTAATTACTGCATTTTCAGAGCTCTTCTTACTTTTAATGTGCTTGCTGGAAGATTTTGATTATGAAACTTTTACATGATTCTCCTTTAAACAAAGATATCTGTGTAATTTTAACATTAAAGTATCCTATCACGGTTTGAATGAGTTGGAGAGTGCTTTCTTCACCATTCTTAATGTCATCGACACCATCTTCGCTACGAAAGAAATATTCCAAAATATACTGTTTAGTATAATGATATTTGCGTTATGGAGAATCATTTTTAAACTGCCAAAAACATACATGAATTCATGTGAAGGTTACCATTAGTCATATATGGTGAAACACAGACTAGACTAATTTAAAGTTTGCAAAAATAATTTAGAAATGATATTTAAACATGTTTAAGGAAATATTTTCTTTGGTGAGCATTGAACACATGTCCACATGTGCACTGTTTATATACATTAAAATGGAAAGGTTTTTAATAAGCAACCTATGCCGTCCTTGTTTGTCTATCGTAGTATTAACTGATGAAATAAAAACAATATCAAAAGCTAATTTCTACAATTAATTAACGATTTTTTTTTTTTTTTTTTAAATAATAATATTCTTGTATACCTGAATAATTGAACGGACCCATAATCCTGGCATCTGATAATGGTTAAACATATGTACTCTCAATCAACTTTGAAAATATAAACAATTTTATGGTTACATAACGACATCTTGGTCAAATATCTAGGGGGGAAGACATTCTGATTTTTGCTTAGAAGTGGTGTCAAAGCGGCCATTCTGGCAACCCCACTGTTAAATGTAACATGTATATATATTGTTTGTTCGGGTTTATTATGTAATTTATATGCCATTAAAAAGCAAGGTGAATGTTTTCTCCAAACTGGTAATTTTTTGTTTTGAAAATATAGACCTTATGGAGAAGCTTATTGTATTGTATATACCAATAACAATGTGTTGGAATTGTTGTGAGATTTTAATAATGATTTGTGTTTTTGATTGTGTTCTGAGTCATGGTATTATCTCCAGTGTAAATAATAAAATTGTATGTCACCATCTTGGTGGCCATTTTCATGCTGTTGTTCGATTTTTTCTACCATGAGTGTTGAACATAAAATGCAGCTAATTAATTAGTTTGATTTATTCTCGTGACGTCTGATTTTTTATCACTTTTATTTCCCTGGTGTCCTTGATCGTGGAATCTTTACTTTGAAAGGGGGTGAAGGGTAAATATCTTTTTGTGTATATCTCCCGACATGCCTTGCTGTTTGCTAATTAGTTGCTGCTAATGAGCTCATCAAGGTAATGTAAGTGCTGATCACTAATAGGTCAACTTTTTAAAGGTTAGGGCCCGCGTCCCTTCCTTATTTAGCAGCGATCTTTGAAAACGATCCCACAAGCGTGCCCCCACTTAGGCCGGCTGACATTATTTTGAGGTATTGTTCTTATGTACTAGTTACTATGACAAGGTGTTGAAATGTTTATTATCATTATAACAATCTAACCGGCAATACATATTTATATATTACTGTAACTAAGATACCTCTTTCTGTGCTTCTGCTTATTGAAGATAAGAAACTATACTTTTGAAATGTATAAATGTAGGAGTAACAAGATTGTTTATTTTTGTTTTGTTTTTTTTTATCAGACAACACTGATTACTAACATTTTACAGATTAAGGGCTACTACTGTATACTAAAACCCTAGTTCCATCCAGCTGATTAATCAACCCCTTAGTAAAAGGCTTCATTTTTAATAGCAATTATGCCAGCAAATAATCGCACATCTTCAAATACAAAACAAAATCAATTAAAAGATATATATCAAAACAATTTCCCAATGATTAATGCAACATTTTTGCAATTATGTTCATGTAAATTTTGCTTTTTAGATTTGTTTTTTAAAGTATATGGATTTCATATGCTTATATAAAATTATATTTTTGCAATGTTTTCGTTTGCTTATAAAAAAAAACAGGGAAAAAAACCAGTATCATGCAGGGAAATTCCAATGGAAAATTAGTTAAAATAGCTTTGCTTTATTCGTAAAAACCTAAATACATTTATAAATCAACGAAAACATCTTATTTGCATGTACATGTATCTGGGAAAGAATGTCATGCATTGTATTTTGTTTAGTTTTGTTGTTGTTTTTAAATATGTATACAAAATCTTTTCAGTTTGCATGGAAATCACTAAAAAATGAAAATAAAAATAATATATTTAAAACATTCAGACACTTGGTATCGAAGTCAGGGTTAGGGTTAAAGTTCATATAGGCTGAAATTACAATTGGCCAACTTGTATTCTACGTATTTAATGTATATCTCAATACACGGTTCCATGAAATCTACATATTCTTTAACCATAGATAATTCAAACCATGTTAAAATTCACATTTATGAAAACAACATTGATATATCGAGAAAACATTTTCTTACATGTTTAAGAGAATTTTTTTCGAAGCGGAAAATCAATTTAATTGAAATTGATTTTCGTCTAACAGAAAAGAAAAAGTAGTAAACAACTGATATATACATCTTCCATACAGAGCATAGTTTAGGCATGATCGTTTTGAAGTTTTGCAGTACTGCCTCCTTCAACAGATATTTGCTCTAATTCTGGTAGTGTAAACAAACATGGCGTCTGGGAGCTGCCAGGCGGCTGGGATTTCGGCGAATAAATTGTGTACAATGTCCAGTTTGATAAGACCATCTAATTTTGTCAATATGTATTCAGAACAATCATTATATAAATAATTATTTATATCATTATCATGTTTTTGATTGTGTATTTCAGTCGGGAGAATGACGACAGTGTATATAATGAATCTTAATAACACCATTTTGGTAGCCGTTTTTCATTCAAAATCTGTTGCGCAAGTTTTCTTGTTATGAGTGTTGAACATAAATGTGCCTTCAAAGGACCACTCAGAATACTAAGCACAAAAGCCTTGTATTCAGTGCAATTATGTTAGAATTTCCGAGGTCTGGCGATAATGTGATTCTATTCATTACCCTGCAGTTTCAGTTATCCAAGTTCCCATAAAAAAACTAATACATAGACCCGCTTTTCAAGAACCGTGTTTCCTTGTTGATTCTAACCAGCGTTGCTTGATTCAATATTGTTTTGTTGTCGATACTTATAACTCATTGTGATTGACATGTTGTAAATATGTTCTGTACAGAAATAATGTTTTGTTAAAACTAAGCGAATGGAATTATTTTGACATGCATAAAATACTTTAAACATTTAATAGCAAGAGCATAACCACATGGAGAGCCTTTTAAAAAAACAAAGATAATAAGTTCATGTAGTGCTGGAAAGGGTGTCTTCTACTCCACGCCTGGTAGAGAAAGTAAATGTCAATTATTATTACTCAAGAGCTTTTAATTGGAATTAAAAGCAACGTTGCCGACAAATGTAAAAAATATTAATGTGGTCCGTCGTTAAACATTAATTTGACCTATTCAAGCATAACATTATAATTGTAAACACTTTGGAGAATGCCACTGCAAGGTCGTGTCATATAGACAGTATTGATAGTCATTATTACATAAGGAGTTGTCAGTAGTGACAGGTCCATTTCACTGTATATTTCGCAATGACAGTCGATTAAGACATGGTTACGTGTAGATATAATATATATCTTCAACGGGGACAAAAAGCGAATTTCTATCCAGTAAAAGCGTTATTTTAATACTACAGTAAAAATATAACACGTTTGCCTAGAAATACAGTTATTTGTAAACAACCCAAGCAACCATATAAAATCCAAACAAAACAAAAAATAAACACTTATAACTGCATGGAAATAACCAATCAAAACAAAGAAAACAAATTACCATATAAGTTATGTCAATCAGAACAAAGAACACATATTTCATTGCATTTCAACTAACCTAGTCTGAAATGCAGACGTAAATACATACATGTAGATGTTATGTTTGTATTCACATAGCCTGCTTGAGTGTAATTATTTAACAGGAGAAATTAACTTTTCAGTTCAACATTGTTTCTTCAGGGTATAGTAATTCAACTCTGTTTTATCCTTGTAAATGCCGTATTAATGTAAGAAGATATAGTGTTCTGAACAGAATATAAATTAATTCTAACTACCTTGGTCATGTTCCTGACAATTTTTAACGCCTCGATTAAAAGCTTTAAATCTGACATGTAGAAGTTTTGTTTTCAGAATTAGATTTTTTTACTCTTCATCACATAACTTACATAATTAACTAAATGATATTTATTTGGGACATCAATTATATTTGACATGTGTATGTACTTTATATACTTTATGTCCTCCTATTATGTCTTTATTTACTTTTATATTCTATTTTATGTATTTGTTATCGATTCTGTAATTGGACCTAAGGGTCTGTTGAAATTGAAATGAATAAATTAACATGTTCAAGAAATGTTACCAATCAAAACAAACCAAACAAATATCCATACAAAATATGCTAATGAAAAACGAAGAACACAAATATCATGTATCAATCCAAACAAAGAACGCAATAAGAACAAAATCAATCGCTAGATAGATTTTACAATTACAATATATCAATGAAACCTAAAAGACACCGACAAAAAAAGGTTATATAAGGATATATACAACCAGTGATATACCAGGATTTATGTCGAGAAGACACAAGCAACCGGGGTAATTTGAGGATAATGTCGAGGAGAAAACAATAACCACATTGACAAAAGGACAGCAAAATGGAGTCAAAATGAATGAAAGGAAAAGATCGAAAGAACGGTGATTTAGAAAATGGGATGAAGACATCATATTTTGGTACGGTTAAAATAAGGTAAAGAGTCAGACACAGACAGACTAAAATACAGACAAAGACAGACCAGCATACAGACAAAGACAGACAGACGCAGACAGACAAAAATACAGACAAAGACAGACAAACATACAGACAAAGACAGACAGACGCAGACATACAAACAAAGTGACAAAGACAAATAGACGTAGACAGACACAGACAAACATACGGACACCCACAGACAAGAATACAGACAAAGACAGACATACGCAGAAAGACACAGACAGACAAAGACAGACAAACAAACGTAGACAGACACAGTCAGACAAACATACAGACAGACGCAGACAGACACTGATAGACAGACAAAGACAGACACAATCAACATAATCACTAACCTTCAAACATCACTACTGCTAAATGAAGATGGGCATATTAGCCGGAAATTATTGCTTTATGATGTTGTCTGCCGTTTTACGAGACCCGGTTTACAAATGTCACAATCAGGTCTATTCTATATGATAACTTTACATATTCAGCATTTGTCTTTACCATTTTGATATATTTAAAGCTCAGTGAATATAGAGAATTCGAGCCCATCTGCTGATATAATGACATACAAGCTCACTATGTCCACATTTATAACACAATTTGACGGGGAGCTTTCATGCTTTAATCAATGATACATAACAATGTAATATGTTTATTCATACTTCATTTCGATGGTTTAATAAAACGAAAGCAGCCCCTGCTGTTTGGTATTCCGTAGGGAGACCCACACCTACGCAAGGTATTATCCAGATATCATACACCTAGATACAGTATATGTATATAACGCTCACAAAAGCTTGTATTTATTCCCTCTAAAATGACACTCATTTGACGAGGAACAGTCAGATACAAACGATATTGTAAAACACCATTATATACCCATGTAACTTAATACGATTGTGAAATACATAGACACTTCGTTAGAATAAACAAGTATCGCCTTGCATTTTTAAAGCAAACCTTTCGCCATTTACACCGATCGAGTTTAACACAGACATCTGCACATACTTGCTTGTCTTTCTGCTTTATTTCACCTAATCAGTCGAGGTTATTGCTATTATTGAAGCTTGCTCTACTGATTTCAAACTCTCATCAATCAATGTTTAGAATTAACAGACAGCGATCATCAATATATTGGACATTCGAGATAATGAGCCTGCATCATCTTAAATTACTTTTTCAGTGGTTTATTAATAGATCTGTCGTTTATTCGTACTTTGCAACCGTTTTGTTGAGATAAATTACGTCTTCGTTAAGATGTTGGTAGGTATCCCCTGAACAGTTTTTTATACCGCCTACTTTACATACTTCATGGATTGGCGATTCGTATCAATGCATCGTGCTCATAGAGTGCAGAGCATACCTTTCTCCCAGTCTATCGCTTTCGATCCACAACTGATAAACATATTTTTAACGACGCGCTTCTATAAAGCTAAATGTATATAAATGTTTGATAATATCAATAGGTGTCACGATTTCTCCTCGTACCTTATATAAACCAGCCTTACTATTTCAAAATATTTCCATATTTACATGATATTGACAACTCGAGTAAATTGTAAACATTGATGACCACAACCCGAGTAAATTGTACACAATGATGACCACAACCCGAGTAAATTGTAAACATTGATGACCACAACCCGAGTAAATTGTAAACAAAGATCGCCAGAGGCGTTGAAATTCGTACGTTAACCATACACACGATGTAACATAAGAATACATGAGAAAATTTGTGTGAAAGTGATTTATAAATTAATAACAAACATTTACGAAAGTGTTATGTCATATTCCTACCTTTTCCACCCGTTCACCCTTACGGCTTCCTGGCTTTATATACAAATTTAAATACCTCACCGCGGTCTCTGGTTTAGGTCCCGTCACTATCAATAGCTAACAGATTCTAATCCATATCGAGTCTAGCTTAACAAATGCGGTCATGAAAGCAATAGGTTTCTACCTATTCCAATTATTCAATAGGACAGTATGCTGTTAGATATATCCATGGGGGAGGGGGACGGGGACGGGGAGGGGGACGGGGAGGGGGAGAGGGACGGGTACGGGGAGGGAGAGTCCACGGATAAGATTGATCACTTCTAATCAATAGCATTCAAATCATATAAACTGCCACTGTTATCAACTCTAATCAAAATTGAAAACAATAGAAATCTTCATCTTATATACATCCACACACAAACACTCACACCTACATACATCGACATACAAAAAATCACATCCACATACATCCACACTGAAACATTCATACCCACATACATCCACACACAACCCTCACACCCACAAACATCCACACACAACCCTCACACCAACATACATCCACACACAACCCTCACACCCACAAACACCACACACAACCCTCACACTCACATACATCGACATACAAAAAACCACACCCACATACATATACACTGAAGCATTCACACCCACAAACATCCACACACAACCCTCACACCCACATACATCCACACACCAACACTCACACCCACATACATCCACACACAAACACTCACACCCACAAACATCCACACACAACCCTCACACCCACATACATCTACACACAAACACTCACACCTACATACATCCACACACAATAATCACATCCACATACATCCACACACAAACACTCACACCCACAAACATCCACACACAACCTTCACACCCACAAACATCCACACTGAAGCATTCACACCCACATAAATCCACACACTAACATTCACACCCACATACATCCACACACAAACATTCACACCCACATACATCCACACACATACACTCACACCCACAAACATCCACACACAACCATCACACCCACAAACATCCACACACAACACTCACACCCACATACATCCACACACAAACACTCACACCCACAAACATTCACACACAACCCTCACACCCACATACATCCACACACAACCCTTACACCCACATACATCAACACAAACACTCACACCTACATACAATGTACATCCACACACAACACTCACACCCACAAACATCCACACACAAATACTCACAGCTACATAAATCCACACACAAACACTCACACCTACATACATCCACACACAACCCTCACGCCTACATACATCGACACACACAACCCTCACACCTACATACATCCACACACAACCCTCACACCCACATACATCCACACACAATCCTTACACCCACATAAATCGACACACAAACATTAACACCTATATACATCAACATACAAACATTCACACACACAACTCACACCTACATACATCCACACCTCAACTAACACACATTCACACCCACATACATCCACACACAATCCTTACACCTACATAAATCCACACACAAACATTAACACCTATATACATCAACATACAAACATTCACACACACATACATCTACACACAAACACTCACACCTACATACATCCACACACAACCTCACACCCACATACATCCACACACAAACCTCACACCTACATACATCCACACACAAATACTCACACCTACATAAATCCACACACTCACACCTACATACATCCACACACAACCCTCACGCCTACATACATCGACACGCACAACCCTCACACCTACATACATCCACACACAACCCTCACACCCACATACATCCACACACAATCCTTACACCTACATAAATCCACACACAAACATTAACACCTATATACATCAACATACAAACATTCACACACACATACATCCACACACAAACCCCACACCCACACACATCCACTCACAACCCTCACACCCACATACATCTACACACAAACACTCACACCTGCATACATCCATACACAAATACTCACACCCACATACATCCACACACAAACACTCACACCTACATACATCCAAACACAAACACTCACACCTACATACATCCACACACAAATATTGACACCCACATACATCCTCACATAGTCACACACCCTATTAAATGTGTACAACACATTTATAACACACAATTACGTTTTCTATCTTACATCAGATTAAAAACATATTCACCTATACGGACCAGTTAAAATCCAAAGCCTTGCTCCATGTGTCTCTCATTACGTCACAGATAAAAAAAATCTACCTCACATACGGGTATCCATCAGTTGAACGGGCCTGTACGTGTTACCTACATGCATCAAAATACAAACACTCACACCCACAAACATCCATACACAACCCTCACACCTACATACATCCACACACAACCCTCACACCTACATACATCCACACACAACCCTCACACCTACATACATCAACACACAGCCCTCACACCCACATACATCCACTCACAAACACTCACACCCACATACATCCACTCACAACCCTCACACCCACATACATCCACACACAAATACTCACACCCACATACATCCAAACACAAACATTGACACCCACAAACATCCACACACAAACATTCACACCCACATACATCCTCACATAGTCACACACCCTATTAAATGTGTACAACACATTTATAACACACAATTACGTTTTCTATCTTACATCAGATTAAAAACATATTCACCTATACGGACCAGTTAAAAACCAAAGCCTTGCTCCATGTGTCTCTCATTACGTCACAGATAAAAAAAAATCCACCTCACATACGGGTATCCATCAGATGAACGGGCCTGTACGTGTTATTTATCTCTCTTCTGATGACAGGGTCAAAACTCGCTTAATTTTCCTCGCCGCTTCTAAGTCAACAGGTAAACACATGCACATTTATATTCAATTTTTTTTCAAAGAAGCATTTACTCAGATGACGTTTGGCTAGTGATGAACCGTTTAAATTCGCTTGCATGAATTAAAATTTACATTTAAATGAATTTTCTAACTTTGTTTTTATTTATTTATTTATTTTTTTGTAATGTTTAATCCGATATATTTGAAATAGTATTCAATATGGGGAGACATGTTCATAATGAAATTGTATGCTTCCTTTAGAAATAGGACAAAATTTATGTCAAAACTGACATTATTTAAGACGGATGCACGAATGCGTAATTCAATCTAAGAACAATTATGATGTCCATTCCTTCTGCTTGTTTAAGTCCACATGATTACAGGAAGCACTTCATTGTAATTGAAATTTCAAAACTGCAAACCTACCCCCATGTATTTAAATATGTCTTAACCAAACATGGAGTTACACAACAGCACCTCCGTCAGAGGAAAATATTTTGGTCGACCGGCTGTGCAAGTCTGCATGAAAGTCGTCTGCATGTGATATAATATTACCTTTTATCAGTAAAGGAGAGGTCTGAGCAGCAGTTTATACTTTAATTGTTCCCGTTACACATTCAAGCCTGATAGACATTTGATACCGTTCTTTATATGTTGGGACACTGTACCAGGACGTATCGCGTTCCTTTCAAGAATACCAAACAGTGATTGATCAGTTATTCTCATACAGCTTGGCAATTTAAAGAGATCCGATTTCCCATTTAAAGTATATTTTCTTCCCTCATATTCGCGTTACGGAAATTAACACAAAGCTTAAATTTCATAATGAATTCACAAATGTTTTGTCAATTTGGCCCCTTCCATCAGCCCCTAGTGATCATCAAGGGCAATCTGTGTAAACTATCAATCTGCCATCTCATGCCGATAATTATAACCAGGTTTTAATTATTTAATGTGAATATGAAATGTTTCATTTTGAATTTCTAACGCCAAATCAATATATGATGCTCAGAACTGTGACTTCCCTATATAATCTTCAGTAAAATTTACCCCCTACCCAGGGGGAAATATTGTACCCCCAGGGTCATGAAATTCACAATTTTGGTAAAGCATTTTTTAAAAGACCCTTATACCTATGAGGAGTACTTGATTCAACTATATCTGGGTAGCGATAATAAGATTTTTGAAATTTTAGTAAATTTTGCCCCTTTTGTCCCGCAATTCAGTCCCATGGCCCATCTTTGAGCCATATAATTCACAATTCTGGTTAAGTATTTGCCATGGAAGGTTCATGGGTTTCAGAGAAGAAGTCGAAAATGTCATTTGTTTATAGATGGACCACAGATCACGGACGGACGGGCGACGCACCATGACACCCAAAAGGCGATTAGAATAAAAGGAATACGTCACGAGGTGTACCTTCGATGTACGTCACATAACGACGTGATTTGCACTGAACGTTTAAGATTTATGTGTCCAAAAAATAAGTATGTTTAGCGATATCCAAGCATAACATTTGGTAAACAAAAATATAGGTATTCATCTCTAATAACGGCGGTAATCGGTGTATGGTGTTCCGGATCAATCTGCGATTCATTTAGTCTATTTGTGTACTGTGTTGTACGTCATCGCTTTAAGTGTGGCCATGATGCGTTCGTATGTTGTTACTCAACGACCGCTTTAGGACTAGAACTGGAAAGAATTATAGTTAGATGTTATGTGTCCATAATATTTTTAGATTTTATAAACATAGTTTTGGGCTGTTGTATGTTTGTAATAAATTTCAATCACAAAATTATTCAATGAAATAGCAATTACCAGGAAGTTATGAAGTGAGGATGTGTCTTTTCGATAACATGAAGCAGTGACGCGAAAAAGTATGAAATCGTTCGGGTCCTGTAGTGACTTTCGATACCCAATGTCAAGAAAATGTGCACTAAAGCACTGTACGTCATTGTTCTTTAAAGGTAATCATCATTGTGTTCTGAGAATCAAATAAGATTGCGGAAGGTGACGGACAAAACAGTGTTACTAGTAGTACGTTTTTGTCAACGAAAAATGTACGTACATTTTGTGTGTCAAAAATATCTACTGCTAGTAGTAGATAAATTTGTACACAAAAAGTGTACGTACAAATCCTGTGTCAAAAACCTGTTACTAGTAACACATTTTTGACACAAAATTTGTACGTACATATTTTGTGTACAAATTTATCTACTACTTCAAAATATCAATTAACATTCCTTTTATCTTGATTGATTACCATGCGGTCGTATGCTGATTTTATCTGATAAGATAATAAAAGTCAGAACCCAATTATCTGCTCGAATTTAAAGCTACATATATGTGTACTCCCAAATAACCTAAAATTCTAGTTGCACACATGTATTAATCAAAGGCAGTCCAAGATGCTCATTCACGCTCTCCTATTAAAATGACCACTGGCCTGGACGCTTGACCGAAGGATCTGTGTATAAAATCAACTCGCCGCATTTCTTTTTATCGCAAGATTTGTCACGGAGCACTGCACATAAACTACTGTACACGCATGACCTTTGTTTACATATCGAGTTTACATGAAGAATATTGCCTGTTAATGCTTTAATTTAAACATATTAACAGAATATTCGCGTAATTACTTAACAAAATAAACAAACTTTGGTGAAATTGACAATATTCCAAAGCCAGAGACGTGTGATATACGTCTCTGCAAAAGTTAACCAGCAATCCAATAGGCGTCCGGCAAAATCGGAATCGAGTCTATTCCCTTTTCTCCCCCCAGTAAGTTCCAACGAATCATTTCCTATTCCTAGGAAATACTCGGGTTTTGCCGATTCCAGTCATTTTTACGTTTCTTTTGGGCAGAATCTGTCTGTGTTTTGGTAGGCTCAAGCATTCGGCGTTCCGCCATTTTATATAGACTGATAACACGCCCGTTGCACTATAGGACTATTTTGCAAGGAAGCTTGGTCTGTCGGACCTAGTTATTATCTTTGGGAATATCCCATTTACTTTCATAAATACACATTTTCCTCCAGTTTTTTTTATTCTTGATAATTTGTTAGATATATATTAAGTCTGAAAACTGTTAAGATCTCGAAATGTAAATATTTACTTTGAAGTATTTGGCTTTAAAGTTTGACGTTAAGTAAAGCCAGAATACTCGAACCGAAATATGTCGGGTTGGCCTCGTGCGAATGTGACAAAAGTTAATTGTTTTCTCGTATTTCTATCGGATGCAGTCAACATACGACCACAAGGCGATCAATACAGATAGGAAAGAATGTTAATTGATATTTTGAAGTAGTAGATAAATTTGTACACAAAATATGTACGCACAAATTTTGTGTCAAAAATGTGTTATTAGTAACAGGTTTTTGACACAGGATTTGTACGTACACTTTTTGTGTACAAATGTATCTACTACTAGCAGTAGATATTTTTGACACACAATATGTACGTACATTGTTCGTTGACAAAAACGTATTACTAGTAACACTGTTTTGCCCGTCCGATATCGGCCATCGTATGAAAGTGATTATTACCGTAGAATAATGTTAACCCGTTCTATAGTATACGCAAATACGCATAAACTTCGTCTAAAATTTCCCTTGTATCAATTTTCCATTTCTAGATAGTTGCATCTCTGCTTCTCTGCTTCACAACCTACCTTGTTCATTTGACATAGTTTATTAGATATTAATGGACTTAACCCTTAAATCACACTTACCACAATAAATGACGAGTGTTAACCAATAAAAAGGAGGACGCTTCCGTTGCTTCCGTTGCTTGATTGGGGGTTCTATATCCCTATCAGACATGAAAAAAGCAGAGAGTGACGCAATATGAAATAATGATTGTAACTCAAAATTGTTAAAGTATAGAATAAAATATTTTAAAAATATATAATTGCCAGGAGATTCTCGACAAATATACCTGAAGGATAGACATGTGTATTCTGAAAGGGCATAGTGTAAGCTTCATCGACGATACCAGTGCAAACCAAGTCATATCAAGGTGATGTCACGCCCTCCAAATAGGAACCGGGGAAGTTACATCCACCAGGCAGAACACGTCTGGCTTGAATAGGGTATCCTGTTAATCCAATGGCATTCAGAAATGGGATCATTTAAAATGGTAATAGGTAATAATTTGTATATAACAACAAGTGTCGAGCACGTCTGACTTCAACAGGATATTCCGATGATATATTTACATACAGGTAATTAAAAATGTAGTTTTAATTTATTGCAATGCATTACATTTTCTTAAAGTAATTGAATATATTGTGAGATTGAAAATAGATTCAATTACATGACATGCTAATTTAAGGCATCACCCTGAAAAATGTCTGCAGTGCCAAAAAAATAAATTTATAATTTCATTTTAATTACATATTGACAGACGTATACCTTACTCTGACTTTGAAGATGATCATAAAGAAGTTTAATCTTGTTGTAAATCTTCTTGCAAATGCATGTAAATGCTGAACATATTTGAAATCTTGAATGATTGACAGCTTATAATTGTCCGTGGTATCATGCTCAAGTATACAAAAAAAACTTCATATATGAAGATCGATATTTTACCTATATTAATTTCTTTTAGTCAAATTTTAAATATGTACGACACAAACACAGTTTTTGTACATAAGAGCTTTTTTTTACCTTTAAATTTGCGAACTAGGGTTAGGCAAGGACACATCCACACAAAAACGTATCTGGTTACCGAGCCAGAAAGCCAGATACTACGTCAATAAACTATTATTTATAGACTAAACAACACTGTCATGGCCAATGATATCATAGAAACTATAATCAAAGGAATGCATATATAATTTAGAATATGATCTCTTCTTCTGGTATCCCAACGAATTGTGAAATACAGAAAGTTACAAATGGCAAATGAAGGTATAATGCATTGAAGTACAATTTTAAACCATGAAATATGATCAGGAAAAGTTGTTTAGTTTAAACCATTTTTATTGCAGATGAAAGTAAATGGATTGGACAAAAGTTATACAACTTACTTACGTCCTTTCCGTAACAAGTTTGTATACAATATTTGACATCATTTTGACATTGACATGCCCTCCAAGACGGAGGTCTTCCTCAAGGCTCTGTCGGCCGCGCTTAAATTCCGCCACCTACCTTTTCATTGTAGCATATGAGGGATGATATTTCCCGAGTGTTGCTACCACATCCTTAGCTGTTAAACCTTTTTTATGTAAATATTGGATAACTGCTCTTTCACCGATTTTGTCCATTTTGCAAAAGCTGCTTGTTTTGTTTACTATAGAGTGCTACCACGTCGATATTAATTAACCAAATGAGACCAGTCTTTGGGTATACGGCCCTATATGGCAGAGAACAGTAGAACTAAAAAAGAACATCCTTGTGACCCCCTCAATACGAGGCTCACAGCATACCAATCATCCCTCGTACAGACATGAAGTAATTAAAAGTGTAGTAATAACATTTTTTCAAGTGATTAAATGTATTGCGAGATTGAAAATAGATTCAATTACATGAATTGGTAAGTTAAAGCATCACCCTGAAAAAAGTGTGTGCAGTGTCAAAAAATTAAAATTATAATTACATTTTAATTACACATTGACAGACATATACCTTACTCTGTCTGACCTTGAAGATGACCATAAAGAGGTTTAAACTTCTTGCAAATGCATGTAAATGCTGAACATATTTGAAATCTTGAATGATTGACAGCTTATAATTGCCCGTTGTATCATGCTCAAGTATACAAAAAAAACCTTCATATATGAAGATCGATATTTTACCTATATTAATTTCTTTTAGTCAAATTTTAAATATGTACGACACAAACACAGTTTTTGTACATAAGAGCTTTTTTTTACCTTTAAATTTGCGAACTAGGGTTAGGCAAGGACACATCCACACAAAAACGTACCTGGTATCTGGTTACCGAGCCAGAAAGCCAGATACTACGTCAATAAACTATTATTTATAGACTAAACAACACTGTCATGGCCAATGATATCATAGAAACTATAATCAAAGGAATGCATATATAATTTAGAATATGATCTCTTCTTCTGGTATCCCAAAGAATTGTGAAATACAGAAAGTTACAAATGGCAAATGAAGGTGTAATGTATTGAAGTACATTTGTAAACCATGAAATATGATCAGGAAAAGTTGTTTAGTTTAAACCATTTTTATTGTAGATAAAAGTAAATGGATTGGACAAACGTTATACAACTTACTTACGTCTTTTCCGTAACAAGGGTTACAAAATTTGTGTCGCAATTGATTTAAACTAATATTGTATTTCAACGAAGACGGGAATACAAGTAAAAAGGAGAAGAATAGATGAAGACCACCAACAAAAACAGAATGTAAAGTTGTGTTGAGTTTTGAAAGATGAAGAACATATATGTGGTTTATCTGGTCCTGTCGACGTAGGTAGACTGCTTTTCAAACACACAAGTCCTTCTGCTTTCTAATGTTCGTCACATCCTGTGCTCAGTATCGTTCTCCATATTCACTCGTAATCCTTATTTGGTCTCACTTCGAATACATACTTTTAGCTTCCGATAAGACAAGAGAAACATTTTACTGGTACTTATGCACAGCTGGTGTTGGAAGGAGGGATTTTGATTGGATAGGAGGAGAGTGGCAGGAAGAGAAAGAAGGACAAGAAAGAGAAACCAGGGTATTTGATAGGACAAGCTCATATTCAATGTTAAATCTTTTTCAAAACATGATTTAAAATAATTGTATGGGCCTGCTTATAAGAATAGTATAGTTAGTATCGAGATTTGCGTCCCAAAAGAGAAGATGTTCCACAGTAATATCGTTATACCAGTTAAGGGATTGGATCAATATGTCACTCGTTCGATCATAGTTTTGTAGAGTTTTCTGAAAGATCGGCTTGATGAAGATCAAATGTTGAAGTTCGACAAAGATTACATAAGGAACAATGTAATATGTTGACTTTTCTTTGCCCGTATTTGCGAAATTGATGATGTTTTTGTTGGAATGGTATCTTGGTGTGCTCGAAAGGTTTATAAATGTCTGATAGTTTGTGATGATTTTGCTTCTGTTGTTACTTCGTACACGAAATGTGATGTACTTGGTATAAAACACGATTTTGTGACTTGTATATAGTGTGGGCTTTGTGAATCATCTCTGATTCTAAGATTATAATTAGTATGGTGGGGGTGGGGGGGGGGGGGGGGGGGTCGTAGGGACTTCAAATATTAGAAAACATTTACAATTTTCTATTTCTTCGATTATCGGCTAATGACTGCCACTTAAGTTCCCTTTAAGTATATTCTTTCTTAGTAAAGATAGGTAAACCGGTAATTTTTCGACATGCTTCATACTGCATATTCTCAAGTGTGTTAGTTAAAGTGGCGTTACAGTTATCCCACACTGCGCAGGCGCACTCGAAAAGTGGTCTTTTAAAAACAAGGTATATTTTTTTAATAATTTTCTATCTAAAATGTATTTTGATTTCCTTAACGTTGGTATATATTTTGTAGTTTTGCTTTAAATGACCTCAATGTAAGAGTTCCGTGTACAATTGTACAAGTGTTATTCATAACTACGCCTAGATGCTTTTGATTGTTAACAACAGGGATTGGTGTTCTATCGAAAAGAAATGGTGTATCAAAAGGAATGTTGTGTTTGAAATCAAGAGTATTTCGATTTAGTAGGCTGAAACTCATTCGCCATTTTTTGACCAAATATTCATTTGTTCCAAAATTTATTACTTTTTAATGTCGAGTAGAATTTTGAAACAGTGTCGTCGGCAAAGAGCTTAGTAATAGATAGAAGTGTATAAGATATATCGTTTATAAAAACAGATCCCTGAGGAACTCCAGCTTTGATGCATACTTGCGAAAAAATGGTATTTTGTAGAATAACTGATTGACGGCTATTAGCTAAATAGTTTCTTATCCGTTCCAAAGTTTTCGATGTTTTTTTTTTTTTTTTTTTTCTTTTTTTTTGGGGGGGGGGGGGGGGGGGGGGGAGGTTAATGGGTTTTTTTATTTTATTAGGAGACCCTTACGCTTTAGAGAAGGCCAATAAAACAGTAGCAGTATATTCATAGTTTTCCAATACAAGACGTATGTGATAGAGTTCGATCAGTTGGTGAGTAGTAAGAAGTACAGCGTTCCCAACGAAAGCTACATAGACTTGAGATATCACTGATTTTGAAATATATCACATGAAATTAGTGAGAGAAATGATAGGTGAGAGAACCAGTTTGAGGGTTAGTAATGAATACCGCATATAACGTAGCGACTATTCTTCCGTAATTATTATGTATTTGGGAATCAGTGTTCAAACGTGCTAAATAATCCAGATCGTTTTGAGATATTGCGGTTTTGTCGCTATTCGTTTTTGTTTTTTTGTTGTTTTTTTTTCAATTAAAAGAGAAGTTTTCTATTAAGTTGATAAATCAGGCTTTGCTAAATTCAGAAAAACGATTATTGTACCTATGCCATATGGGATGGTAACCAATCCGGTACACCTCATTTCTCCGCTGGTGTTTAAGCATTGATTTGTCAGCATGGGCTGGTGTAAATAAGATGTATGTAACTTGGCGTAGGTAGGTTTTTCTGTGTTTACTTCCGTATCCTCGACCCTTTAATGAGGCCTGTCCTGTGAATGAATTGTAACGTATTGATCGGGCAGCATAAATGCAAAACAATACATCAGCAAAAATCACCAAAAGACCAACTCTGGTCATTTTCACATCACTACCATGTCAGCAAATTGCGGCGCCCGGGTGTAAAGCTCAAGAGCGTCTTCGTTGCCACTGGCGTAAAATACGGAAATGTTTAATTTCCCTATTTAACTATTACCAATCAATCCAACACGACTTGGTAATGTCAAAATATATAATTCCGATAAACTGTGAGATTTACAGTCATTTTGATCGCGGATTTTGCTGTTTATCTTGCATAATTAATGGATTGGGGTATAATATAGTCATACCCGCTTACACTTTGGGCGAATTAGCAAAAAATGAGAAGTGTTTTTCCTGACCGTTATCCTTGCAAGTTATAGCCAATTTATCATATTGTTCCTTGGTCGGGTTATTTTCCTTGAAGGACAGCATTATCACATCAAAAAGAAAGAAAACATATCTCAACCGTTCTTCCTATTCCGTCTTCGGCGTACATTTTCTATATAATTTATCGTTGCCCGGGTGTAAAATTCATCGACGCCCTGGTGTAAGCACCGGCGCCAGGTCAGTACGATTGAACCCGGTGATATATTCAGAGATATTTCAACCTTTTACAAAATTGCGACATTTTGTTACAACAGACATTTCTATTCAAAGACAAGATATATCATGTCTACTTTACTACTGAAATCCTAGTTAAATATTGTAACTTATCTTTACATATATAGACATAACAAAATATACAACACGTCAATATATATGTGATACATTATATTTTCCACAATTACATCTTCGAAAGAATTCGACAGACTTCGGGAAAGATACTGAACTGAAGATTGAGAACCCAGACCGCCATAAAAAATGTCCGTATTTCAAGAAAGAGTAAAATGGAGACCTGGAAGGAAATGATTTTTTCACATAATTGGCCTGTAATTCAATAAATTCACTCGTATATATATTTTTTTTTTCTTGTGATTTTTTTTTTTTTTTTTTCATCTGTCACTTTTTTTTCTTTCATGTGTCACCAGTATAATATACCCTGGGTCGGTTTTTATTAGCTGCGCCAGTTAGAACCTGATTGTGACTTCCTTAAACAGACAGTGTACCTCGTCTAAGTCAGTCATGACAGAGTTATCTACCCTTCGTACGCCTTCTGAGTAGAGATAAACAGTCAAAATGCTAGACAACGAGCGAAGATACATTCCTGATGAAAATATCTCTCGGACAATCTCGAGAGATGCTAACAAATTAAAACTCAAATGTAAACGTAAAGCAGGAGAAGACAGGAATGAAAGAGGAAGAAATAAATCCCAGGAGTCATGATGGAATGTTGGATTTTAGTTTCCATGTCTATTCGACAGGAGTCAACAATGAAAACCATTGATTATGTGTTCTTGTTAAGCAAGAATTCCTCTCTTTGGCAAGTTAATGCAATTTCCACATACACGATGTTTTCGCAAACCGTAATGTTTTGTTTTTATTTGCTGTTTCGGGGTTGTAGTTGTTTTTTTTTTTTTTTTTTTTTTGAAGTGTTCTGATTAGAATAATTTACAAACCTTACTCAGTCGATTTATACTTAATATAGTTATAATGCTGATAAGTGAATTCAGTCCTTAAAAATACCTCTAAGCCGCTTAAATGCCAGGTAAACATAAAAATAATATACGAATTATCTCCCTTATATCAGACAGGTCTCGTTCTATATTCCGCTGTTTTTAAACATTGCTCAACTTTTCCAGGTATGGTATTAGTATGTTACTGATTTTTAAAATGGCGATAAAATCGATACATGATTTATTGATTCGTTTTATTAGTTTGAATATACAATATGAGTTCTTCTAAGAAATGCATTTCGCCGTGATGCTGTCAACGTTCCAGAGAAAATATCTTATATATGGATTCTATTTACAAGCAAAAAACTATCGTATATACAACTACATAATTTACTGATCTTAATGTATTATTTAAAGCGACTATAACAGTAGATTTCCTACATGTCAAAGCGACTATAACTGGAAATTTCATATTCATTAAAGCGACTATAACTGTAGATTTCATATTCATTAAAGCGACTATAACTGTAGATTTCATATTCATTAAAGCGACTATCACTGTAGATTTTATGCTTAATTATCGACTATAACTGTAGATTTCATATTTATTAAAGCGACTATAACTGTAGATTTCATATTCATTAAAGCGACTATAACTGTAGATTTCATATTCATTAAAGCGACTATCACTGTAGATTTTATGCTTAATTATCGACTATAACTGTAGATTTCATATTTATTAAAGCGACTATAACTGTAGATTTCATGCTTATTAAAGCGACTATAACTGTAGATTTCATACTTATCAACCTATTATTTCTTCTTATGAATAGTGACTAGGGTTTAAGATATAGCGACGTGCGAGCCTATCATATAAAACTATTTAATTAAGATATGTTTGCGAGTTTTAAAACACTGTTTACCCCCGCCGATGATGCACGGAAAAAGCCGAATGCAGTCACGTGGGTACGAGTGACGAGTCCGGACTACGATTCCGCTCAAGAGCGATAACATATGCCTTCTTGTACGACCTATCGAATTATATTGTAAGTATATGCACCGATTTAGGTATTAACAAAACATGGTTGCGAACATTTTACATTTTCGTGATTTAGGATATGTTTCACGATTTATTTTATTTTCTTAAAAAAAATACTCCTGATAACATTTCACCGACGGGGATTTTTACAGTTATTGTCGCTTTAAATAGCAAACTTATTGTAAATAGTCTTTTTATACTGATGAAAGAAAGAAAAAAGAGGAAGTTGTGATAGTATTGTTTAGCAATACAGTCCTAATTAATCAAAAACTAATTAGATATTAATAAAATACATTATGATCAATAAATCAATTTCTGAACGCATTGCCAACGTTGATACATTTTGCATTGTTACATAAATACCGACATAAATTGAGTCGTCGAAAACAGAATTTAGAGAAAGTAAATTAGAAAACAACTCGGTACATACTGTATGTTTGGATTATTATTTTCGCGAAGTTCTTACTTCTTGTGAGAACAGAATTGATTTACGAGAAATATATAAATATATTTAAAACACAGCCTTATGGAGGAAGTATTTGCGAAAAGTATATACATGTACCGAAATTAAAGTTGGCGATATTTCTTGTATCATCACTCTGGGTTGATGGTATGGCCTTTTAATTTTTTTCTAACAAAACGAGGCAATCGCACGTTCTGAAATGATTATCAGAGACAAACCACTGTTAAGTAGATATTTGCTTTAATATTTACATATCGTATTATAAGATAGAGTTTTTTTTTCTTTGACCCAATGAGATCAGGAAAGCGACAATGACACAATTTAATATGCATCTCTCAGAAACCAGATTCTTATTTTTGTTATTTTTTTTTTTTTTTCAATTTCTTTTTTTTTTTTTTCATTACTTTTTATCATTCTTTTATTTCATTTCCGTTTGAGTCTATTTACGTAAGTAGTCAATATATATCACACGTATTGTGAATTTCGCTGACAAACTGATAAATATCCAACTAACTGCGACCAACATATACCGATTTTGGAGGAAGCAAGTATGATACTATCAGGAAAAAGAAGATTCACAAGACAAATAACCAGAGACGAAACATATCCAAATATGGTTATATTGGATACGTCATATATATCACATCAATTGTTGTTGTTTACAAATGGAAACATTAAGTCCATTGATAAAGTAAACAACATACCTTGTTTTCCTTTACCGGGTATATCATTTTCAAAAGTGAACTCATTGACACGAAATGCCTCCCAGGTTGTTGGAACAAAATGTCAATGTAAGTGTAAGTGCAAAAAGTTTACAGTATGAGTGGACACATTAATTGTGATTTACAAGCTTGTTTTCGTTTTCCATTTTTATGGGTTTTAAAATATATGTTTGAAAATATATCAGGTGGGAAAAAATCAGATTATATGATTCTTGAATAATTTCTCTAAAGCTAAACTTGTTATTGCACGAGTGTAGCATTGTTACAGAGATGATATCGACTTGACACAGCATCCATGCATATCACCGGTATTACAGTGCTAAACCTAGACCCGCGATTTACCCACTCGGCAAATACTCCAGATAGAATGCGTAGTTATATTGATAGTTTTAATGATTAGGGATGATTTGTGACATAATTGGCGTTGACACACGTTGGAGATCAAAAGCTTGTATATTAGTTGTGTTTTTTTTTTACCTTTTCCCATTTAAAGTGACTGGAATAGTGAAGGGGAGATAGCTACAGAGTTGTATATATACATTATGACCTTGGCCAATGTTCTTGCTAGCAACAAAAATTACAGTCGCGAACTAGCATTTTATGGTTAGCGAGAACAACGCTTCATTGTTCAGAAAACTCGATCTGATGAAGTAACTTTACTTGGTGAACTTACTCGGTATGATGAACTTACTCGATCTTGTGAATCAACTCAACTTGATGAACTAACTAGACATGATAAACTTACTTAACCTAATGAACTTACTTGACCTAATGAAATAACTCGATTTGATGAAGTAACTCGACCTGATCAATTTACTTGACTCGATGAATCAACTCGACCTGATGAACTAACTTAACCTAATGAACTTACTTGACCTTATGTACTAACTCGACCTGATGAAGTAACTCCATCTGATAAAATATCTCAACTCGATGAATCAACTCGACCTGATGAACTAACTTAACCTAATGAACTTACTTGACCTAATGAAATAACTCGATTCGATGAAGTAACTCCATCTGATAAACTATCTCAACTCGATGAAATTACTCGACCTAATGGACTGACTCGGCCTGATGTCTGACTCGACCTGATGTCTGACTCGACCAGATGTCTGACTCGACCTGATGTCTGACTCGACCAGATGTCTGACTCGACCAGATGTCTGACTCGACCTGATGTCTGACTCGACCTGAGGAACTTATTTATATAAATGCCTTCACTAAGATAACACAAACAGTCTAAATGAGTTTGTGTTTTAAAAGCTGTCGTGAACTTTGGTTTGGTTTATTTTGTGTAACGTCCTATTAACAGCCAGGGTCATTTAAGGACGTGCCAGGTTTTGGAGGTGGAGGAAAGCCGGAGTAACCGGAGAAAAACCACCGACCTATGGTCAGTACCTGGCAACTGCCTCACCTGGGTTTCGAACTCGCAACCCAGAGGTGGAGGGCTAGTGATAAAGTGTCGGGACACCTTAACCACTCGACCACCGCGGCCCCTTGTCACGAACACAAGATGAAATAAATAACGGATGAAGTGAAGGAATAAGTGATGGACGGAATGAAGGAAGGAATAAAATGGTCTTGACTCTCGTTAGGATAACTTTATCTACAGACAGGGGTATTATAAATTGGGATAACTGGTGAAATGTCTTAACTTACATGGCGTAATATTTTTTGATATTTGTTTTAGTAAACTGATTACGACGATATTCTTGTTTTTATCATTTTGGTATAGGGATATTTATAGATCTAATTATTGGAATTTGTGAAAATAGAATGCCATCTTGAAATAGCTTTTAGTAATCTACAAGTATACAACTGTATCAAGCAAAAATCACACCAGAAATACTTGGATATGTATCATAACACTTCTAAGACCTTACAAAACATAAACCACGAGACAGGACCCTGGGGTACAAGAATGAGGCAAAGAACATCCTCGATAGTCCATTCCATCACGTCTGATAATGTCAAAGCTCAAAGTTCAGAGTATATAAACATAAAGAGGAACTCGTGAAAAGAGGAAGAGAATACGAAAGATGATTCGAGGAGGGTAGGTCATTCCATTGTTGTACATTGTGTGTGTGGGGGGGGGGGGGGGGGGGGGCGTTTTGCTCTGTGTTTCAATATAGAAATGTCGAACACGTGCCGCCTCCAACTTATATTTTTCATTCTCTCAACTAAACATAAAAACAACTTCCGGTGATGGACGGACACAAATTACGGAACAATATATATACTAACATAAAAAGATGGCACTGTATAATTCCGGATAAATACTTGATGGCTGATAATATATATATATATGTGATAAACACCCATGTGTCATATATATAACTGCCGGACTGCATGATAAGCAAATCTGCCTGACGAATATGTCCAGGAACAGCATTGCATTTTGTTCATTATTCGTTTTTCATGTGAAGAAATAAACAACATTCTGGTCTTTTTCATACACTTCCCAAAGCCTGCCTCGGCGTCTGCGACTTTCCTCGGCCTCAACGTTGTCCTGTAGGACGTATGTTCCTCAACTACAACACTCGTGAATGTGGGAGTCTTTTTTATGGGCGCCTACTAAGTTAGTGTGTTAGTTGATTTTCTTAGAAAGACATGATATGGTCGAGTTTTTTCTCAGGGACAGTTTGGTTTGGTTTGGTTTATTTTGTTTAACGTCCTATTAACAGCTAAGGTCATTTAAGGACGGCCTCCCGTGCGTGCGACATGCATGCGTGTGGTGAATGCGTATGTGTGTTTTGGGAGGCTGTGGTATGTTCGTGTTAAGTCTCCTTGTGATAGGCCAGAACTTTTGCCGATTTATAGTGCTACCTCACTGAAGCATACTGCCGAAGACACCCAGCAGCACACCCCACCCGGTCACATTATACTGACAACGGGCGAACCAGTCATTCCACTCCAAATATGCTGAGCGCTAAGCAGGAGTAGCAACTACCATTTTTTAAGTCTCTGGTATGTCTCGACCAGGGGACAGAACCCAAGGCCTTTCTCACAGGGGCGAACGCTCAACTGAAGACCAAAAGCGAGGCATTGTCAATGGAGATATTAGGAAGAAGAAAGTTGTTAAGAAAGAGGAGAAAAGATAAGATCCAAAGTTTAGTCGCCTCTTACGATCATGCAATTGGGGCAGCAGGTACAATTCTTACGCCCTACCTGTAGGGCAGTCTCAGGGACAGAGCTACCACCAGGAGAAGCACTCGCCCAGTGAAACAAGTGGCTCAAAATCGATGAACAGAGAACATACAGCACTGGAAACTTGAAACTAGCGTAATTGCTATCAGAAGACAAACATTAAAGTTGCTACTTTGATAAATAAGAAAATTATAGAGGTTTTCTATGGAGAGCTTTCGAAAAACCCCATTTTCCTTTTTGAATGAGTTCCATAAGTGTGGTCAATGGTAAACCACGCCTGATCGAAGATCTCTCTTCGCGCCATGATGGCATAAATCATCATAATGTCAATGACGTCATCGATAAGGAAGACTGTTCCTGTTATACGTACGTATAGAAGATGGTACAAAACCCATAAACTGATTCAGTAGAGGTACAGACATACTGCATAGTTATAAGTGCTGGCGGGGGGGTTAATTTCTCTACGTTCACGGTCATTAAATATTGCGCGAAAATAATTACCCAACGAATACTAAGAAATTTCAAACAAATGTGCTTACTGCAGAATTTTTACAAGGCGTGGCTGCACGAAATTATGCACCCGCGAACTAGTTCCGACTTGGTCAACCGCGAAAAATAAACCCAGTGAAATTTTAACAACTATGCTGCACATCATAGTTTAGGTTTCTGCTCATGCACACATTCCAATAGCGGCGCTACAATATTGGGAGGAGAAATCAGCTTCATCATCATCATGTAAGTTAGTATTCAAATGTCGGTCAATATTTGCAAGAATCTTCAATAGACTATGGAATCGAGCAATTATTAAATGTCTTGAATAGTTGTGTGCTGTTAGGGGTTGGGTTTTTTTTGTGGGTTTTTTTCGTATTTTTTTTTTTTTGGTGGGGGGGGGGTTGGGTTCTCGCAGAGCCGGCAATGTGAAGATAAAAGCATGGTAGCGTTATATTACATTTTAATCTATTAAACATCCTAATGGCTATCAAAAATACCTGTGGACCAGAAGCAGCTCAGTTGTATGTGTGATCCCTCCTAGACTCGCATGATTATCTGACGATAAGCTTCCATGGGAAATATTTTTCATTGCGCTCTGTGTTGCAACATGACATATGCACTTCTCGCAATCAGAAAACACTATTCGTAGCAAACCGAACATTGTCCGAGTTTGTGAAATGTCTATAGCTGAGACTGCCGAAAATTCCAATATGTTAGATAAGCATTGTTACCTGTCAGATGCATGGTATATACATGTATATTACTTTAATTTCGTCATAGGTTACATATATGTAAATCAAAGCTATGCAATACGTATATAACTCATCTTTGTACAATTCAAATAATATTTCAATTGTTTATATAATGACATCCTAAACTCTGATGAGCTTCCTCCTACATCTATTCATTTTCATTCTTTATTTTAGCTTTATGTTTTAAAGATTATTTTATCCTGTGTAAAGTAATTGATGAAAGTAATTGATGAAAAATAATTTATTGTTTGGGTGAAAATCCATCTTAATACTTGGACATATTATTTCATCTTAAGAAATACACATTGCTTGAAGGCATGTTGATTTAATAGAGGACTCAAACCTCACTTTAACTTTTACGATGTTTTGTAGATGTAACACGAGCGAGACTTATAAATTATCAGATAGAGGGATGCCGGGGAGAAATACGATGTTTATTACGCATATTAGAATGACATTGTCGGATAACTCATTCGTGTTTAGCACGTGATTTGTAAGTGAATGTTTTGTTCAGACATGACAAAAGCTGACAGAATTTCTTATATCAATGTCAGTCGAGAAATTATGTAAATAAACAACACTAAATTTATTGTAAAAGGTCTGCATGTTTAACATTTCAACTTAGCGATCGTAATAATTGCCGCAGAGATAAGACATAGAATATGTAATTCAAATGCATTCTGACACCAAGTGTACATGTTTTATTTGAAGATATGTGTGGAGTGTAGTGTAAGGCATGCTATCACAGGCATTTATGACTGCAATATGTATGATATAATATGTTAATGTGTAAGACCAGTGTGGTCATTAATACTATCTGTTGTCGCATCTTAAATATAAATTTAAAAAAATGGACTCGTGTGTTTCATGGAATGAATAACAAGAGGAACTGTGAAAAGTACAGTCAACCTATTTAATGTATATAAAACTCCAATTGCATCCATTAATTTAAGCGAGTAAAGTTACCTGTAAATCGTAACTATAATAAAGCAATTCCTTACCACCATCATTTAATAAAATATTGTTTATGATGCATGTGATCTTGTTGTATTCAAAATTACTTTTTGGTTTATGTATGGGCTGTTTTTGTTTGTTTACCGGATTACTTATTAATATGAAATGTCTGAAAAACTCAAGGCTGAATAAAACAAAATTTTATGATCTACTACATACTAAACTCATCATTTAATCTTTAAATCCTTTGAATATTTTTTATATTTTTTACTTATTTATTTCTTTTTTATCTATTTATTTACTTTTTTATTTTTATTATCATTATCATTTTGAACGACTCATGTAAACACATTGGTCAGATATATGACCTTGTATAGCAAATAACCTTAAATAAACAACATCTCCTTGATTTTCAAAATATACCTCACATTTAATAACGTAAAATGACACCATGCAATTTTATCTTCAAAAATTTACTATTTATCATCATAACAGTGTAGAGATAAGGATTTTAGTCGACTGTTTCCCTCACATGAGGACTATAGCCATCTCGGGTGAATGTACGTCATAACAAAATGGACGCTGCATCGTTACCATTAATCTAGTCACACCGCCCACTGCCTCCTTTGTTGTGTAACTTAACTTCATAGTTTCGTTTTCAGAGTATTCATACAAATATAAATGTGTTTGATAATCAGCACCTTCATCTTTGTAATAGTAGGTAAATGTATGTGAATTTTATTAATAAATGTTTAAATATTAATTTTGGTTAAATTTCAATCATATTATTCGGATCGTAGGTGGAGCTGAACTAGTTTCTGGACAGGTGTGTAAGTATCAATGAAAATACACACATCGCCAAACCTATCTGTCAAAATAATTTTACAAATACAAATACGTTAGCTTGATATATGTTCACTTTATGCAAATAAGCGAACCTAAAAATCCATTTCTAACAAATGTAATTTTATTAAATTTGAATATCATTATATGGGTTTATATCTTGAATGAACTAGTTTTAAAACATTTGGTACATTTGTTCGTCAGCACCAAAAAGCATTTTTCAAAAGGGCTTATATGATGTAGATTGTGACAACAATAATAAACAAAAATGTTTACAGCGTAAACAAAAGCTTATCGACAACTTACAGCTATACAAAATGGATGCATACAAAAGTCTAATGTATCAAGTGTTATTTAAATTTGGTTTTAACACCTAAATGAATTCAGATTCTTTTGTTTCTCTTTTGATGTGGTCAAAAATGTCCATTTTATATAAAGGAAAAACTCCAAAAGTATATATATGTATATTTTTAAAGAAAAATCGCTTTATTTCCTTATTGCCACTCAGTTTTACTCCGTAAATGATCTTCTTTACTCTTACTATAAACAAAATTGTAAATACGTCACTTCCGGTATAAAACAGTATACCTCAACAACAGAAGTTATGCATTTCGATCAACATTCTTGCTGGTGTACGATTTTGGTATAATATTTGAGTCTGTTTTACACACTATAGCCTCTCTTTGTTACGAGTGAAAAATCGTACGTCAATATTGATTTTATATGAATGAAATACCTGCTGAAAACAGGATTGATAGCAATTATGTAAATACGGGTTGTATTGACGTGTCAAAAGGTCCGTGCTAAATTCATTTAGCGAATGTGATTTTTCGGGTGAACGAATAAATACAATTGTATAATCATTTGAAATCACGAATTTTCGTTCTGAATAGGTGTTTTAAAAACACATTAATAAAAACCCATATGGCCAGGGCGGGTCGCTGTAGATATGTTTTAATAGTGATAAGATTAGATCATATATTCACACACGTCAATACGTTCAGTATATAGAGGTCCTAAAGTGGGACAAACCTTCTATGTCCTTAAGTCTTTGACCTCCAAAATAGAGAAGGGCTTATGCTACCATTTAGGTATATATCATAATATGACGTTACGATTCATTCATTATGTACGTATATAGGACATTTATATCGTATTATGTGAATTTTTAACATCCAAATGGTGCATTGATGATATGTTATATATTATTTGTTTTGGTATTCAAATCATAATTGCTTTCATGCCGAAAATCTCTTGTGTTTCATATATATTTTTACTTATTCTAATCTATTTTGTCCTGACGGGCTTCCGCTGTAGTCTATTTTGCCCCTGCATGCTTCCGCTGTAGTCTATTTTGCCCGGGTATGCTTCCGCTGTAGTCTATTTTGCCCCTGCATGCTTCCGCTGTAGTCTATTTTGCCCGGGTATGCTTCCGCTCTAGTCTAGTTTACCCATGTATGCTTCCGCTGTAGTCTATTTTGCCAGTGTATGTTGCCACTGTAGTCTATTTTGCCCGGGTGTGTTGACGTTCCAGTCTGTTTTGTCATGGCGTGTTGCCGCTGTAGTCTGTTTTGTCATGGCGTGTTGCCGCTGTAGTCTGTTTTGCCCGGGTGTGTTGACGTTCCAGTCTGTTTTGTCATGGCGTGCTGCCGCTGTAGTCTGTTTGCCAGTGTGTGTTGACGCTGTCAGTCTGTTTTGTCATGGCGTGTTGCCGCTGTAGTCTGTTTTGCCCGGGTGTGTTGACGTTCCAGTCTGTTTTGTCATGGCGTGTTGCCGCTGTAGTCTGTTTTGCCCGGGTGTGTTGACGTTCCAGTCTGTTTTGTCATGGCGTGTTGACGTTCCTGTCTGTTTTGTCATGGCGTGTTGACGTTCCTGTCTGTTTTGTCATGGCGTGTTGACGTTCCAGTCTGTTTTGTCATGGCGTGTTGACGTTCCAGTCTGTTTTGTCATGGCGTGTTGACGTTCCAGTCTGTTTTATCATGGCGTGTTGCCGCTGTAGTCTGTTTTGCCCGGGTGTGTTGCCACTGTAGTCTATTTTGCCAGGGTGTGTTGACGTTCCAGTCTGTTTTGTCATGGCGTGTTGCCGCTGTAGTCTGTTTTGCCCGGGTGTGTTGACGTTCCAGTCTGTTTTGTCATGGCGTGTTGCCGCTGTAGTCTGTTTTGCCCGGGTGTATTGACGTTCCAGTCTGTTTTATCATGGCGTGTTGCCGCTGTAGTCTGTTTTGCCCGGGTGTGTTGCCACTGTAGTCTATTTTGCCCGGGTGTGTTGACGTTCCAGTCTGTTTTGTCATGGCGTGTTGCCGCTGTAGTCTATTTTGCCCGGGTGTGTTGACGTTCCAGTCTGTTTTATCATGGCGTGTTGCCGCTGTAGTCTGTTTTGTCATGGCGTGTTGCCGCTGTAGTCTGTTTTGCCCGTGTGTGTTGCCACTGTAGTCTATTTTGCCCGGGTGTGTTGCTACTGTAGTCTATTTTGCCCGGGTGTGTTGACGTTCCAGTCTGTTTTGTCATAGCGTGTTGCCGCTGTAGTCTGTTTTGCCCGGGTGTGTTGACGTTCCAGTCTGTTTTGTCATGGCGTGTTGCCGTTGTAGTCTATTTTGCCCGAGTGTGTTGACGTTCCATACTGTTTTGTCATGGCGTGTTGCCACTGTAGTCTGTTTTGTCATGGCGTGTTGCCGCTGTAGTCTGTTTTATCATTGCGTGTTGCCGCTGTAGTCTGTTTTCTCATGGCGTGTTGCCGCTGTAGTCTATTTTGTCATGGTGTGCTGCCACTGTAGTCTATTTTGCCGGGGTGTGTTGACGTTCCATACTGTTTTGTCATGGCGTGTTGCCGCTGTAGTCTGTTTTGTCATGGCGTGTTGCCGCTGTAGTCTATTTTGCCCGGGTGTGTTGACGTTCCAGTCTGTTTTATCATGGCGTGTTGCCACTGTAGTATATTTTGCCCGGGTGTGTTGACGTTCCAGTCTGTTTTGTCATGGCGTGTTGCCGCTGTAGTCTATTTTGCCCGGGTGTGTTGCTACTGTAGTCTATTTTGCCCGGGTGTGTTGACGTTCCAGTCTGTTTTGTCATGGCGTGTTGCCACTGTAGTCTATTTTGCCCGTGTGTGTTGACGTTCCAGTCTGTTTTGTCATGGCGTGTTGCCACTGTAGTCTGTTTTGCCCGGGTGTGTTGACGTTCCAGTCTGTTTAGTCATGGCGTGTTGCCGCTGTAGTCTATTTTGCCCGTGTGTGTTGCCATTGTAGTCTATTTTGCCCGTGTGTGTTGCCACTGTAGTCTATTTTGCCCGTGTGTGTTGCCACTGTAGTCTATTTTGCCCGGGTGTGTTGACGTTCCAGTCTGTTTTGTCATGGCGTGTTGCCGCTGTAGTCTGTTTTGCCCGTGTGTGTTGACGTTCCAGTCTGTTTTGTCATGGTGTGTTGCCGCTGTAGTCTGTTTTGCCCGTGTGTGTTGACGTTCCAGTCTGTTTTGTCATGGCGTGTTGCCGCTGTAGTCTATTTTGCCCGGGTGTGTTGCTACTGTAGTCTATTTTGCCCGGGTGTGTTGACGTTCCAGTCTGTTTTGTCATGGCGTGTTGCCGCTGTAGTCTATTTTGCCCGGGTGTGTTGCTACTGTAGTCTATTTTGCCCGGGTGTGTTGACGTTCCAGTCTGTTTTGTCATGGCGTGTTGCCGCTGTAGTCTATTTTGCTAGGGTGTGTTGCTACTGTAGTCTATTTTGCCCGGGTGTGTTGACGTTCCAGTCTGTTTTGTCATGGCGTGTTGCCGCTGTAGTCTGTTTTGCCCGGGTGTGTTGACGTTCCAGTCTGTTTTGTCATGGCGTGTTGCCACTGTAGTCTGTTTTGCCCGGGTGTGTTGACGTTCCAGTCTGTTTTGTCATGGCGTGTTGCCGCTGTAGTCTATTTTGCCCGGGTGTGTTGCTACTGTAGTCTATTTTGCCCTGGTGTGTTGACGTTCCAGTCTGTTTTGTCATGGCGTGTTGCCGCTGTAGTCTATTTTGCCCGGGTGTGTTGCCACTGTAGTCTATTTTGCCCGGGTGTGTTGACGTTCCAGTCTGTTTTGTCATGGCGTGTTGCCGCTGTAGTCTGTTTTGCCCGGGTGTGTTGACGTTCCAGTCTGTTTTGTCATGGCGTGTTGCCACTGTAGTCTGTTTTGCCCGGGTGTGTTGACGTTCCATACTGTTTTGTCATGGCGTGTTGCCGCTGTAGTCTGTTTTATCATGGCGTGTTGCCGCTGTAGTCTGTTTTGTCATGGCGTGTTGCCGCTGTAGTCTGTTTTACCCGTGTGTGTTGCCACTGTAGTCTATTTTGCCCGGGTGTGTTGCTACTGTAGTCTATTTTGCCCGGGTGTGTTGACGTTCCAGTCTGTTTTGTCATAGCGTGTTGCCGCTGTAGTCTGTTTTGCCCGGGTGTGTTGACGTTCCAGTCTGTTTGTCATGGCGTGTTGCCGTTGTAGTCTATTTTGCCCGAGTGTGTTGACGTTCCATACTGTTTTGTCATGGCGTGTTGCCACTGTAGTCTGTTTTGTCATGGCGTGTTGCCGCTGTAGTCTGTTTTATCATTGCGTGTTGCCGCTGTAGTCTGTTTTCTCATGGCGTGTTGCCGCTGTAGTCTATTTTGTCATGGTGTGCTGCCACTGTAGTCTATTTTGCCGGGGTGTGTTGACGTTCCATACTGTTTTGTCATGGCGTGTTGCCGCTGTAGTCTGTTTTGTCATGGCGTGTTGCCGCTGTAGTCTATTTTGCCCGGGTGTGTTGACGTTCCAGTCTGTTTTGTCATGGCGTGTTGCCACTGTAGTCTATTTTGCCCGGGTGTGTTGACGTTCCAGTCTGTTTTGTCATGGCGTGTTGCCGCTGTAGTCTATTTTGCCCGGGTGTGTTGCTACTGTAGTCTATTTTGCCCGGGTGTGTTGACGTTCCAGTCTGTTTTGTCATGGCGTGTTGCCACTGTAGTCTATTTTGCCCGTGTGTGTTGACGTTCCAGTCTGTTTTGTCATGGCGTGTTGCCACTGTAGTCTGTTTTGCCCGGGTGTGTTGACGTTCCAGTCTGTTTTGTCATGGCGTGTTGCCGCTGTAGTCTATTTTGCCCGTGTGTGTTGCCATTGTAGTCTATTTTGCCCGTGTGTGTTGCCACTGTAGTCTATTTTGCCCGTGTGTGTTGCCACTGTAGTCTATTTTGCCCGGGTGTGTTGACGTTCCAGTCTGTTTTGTCATGGCGTGTTGCCGCTGTAGTCTGTTTTGCCCGTGTGTGTTGACGTTCCAGTCTGTTTTGTCATGGTGTGTTGCCGCTGTAGTCTGTTTTGCCCGTGTGTGTTGACGTTCCAGTCTGTTTTGTCATGGCGTGTTGCCGCTGTAGTCTATTTTGCCCGGGTGTGTTGCTACTGTAGTCTATTTTGCCCGGGTGTGTTGACGTTCCAGTCTGTTTTGTCATGGCGTGTTGCCGCTGTAGTCTATTTTGCCCGGGTGTGTTGCTACTGTAGTCTATTTTGCCCGGGTGTGTTGACGTTCCAGTCTGTTTTGTCATGGCGTGTTGCCGCTGTAGTCTATTTTGCTAGGGTGTGTTGCTACTGTAGTCTATTTTGCCCGGGTGTGTTGACGTTCCAGTCTGTTTTGTCATGGCGTGTTGCCGCTGTAGTCTGTTTTGCCCGGGTGTGTTGACGTTCCAGTCTGTTTTGTCATGGCGTGTTGCCACTGTAGTCTGTTTTGCCCGGGTGTGTTGACGTTCCAGTCTGTTTTGTCATGGCGTGTTGCCGCTGTAGTCTATTTTGCCCGGGTGTGTTGCTACTGTAGTCTATTTTGCCCGGGTGTGTTGACGTTCCAGTCTGTTTTGTCATGGCGTGTTGCCGCTGTAGTCTATTTTGCCCGGGTGTGTTGCCACTGTAGTCTATTTTGCCCGGGTGTGTTGACGTTCCAGTCTGTTTTGTCATGGCGTGTTGCCGCTGTAGTCTGTTTTGCCCGGGTGTGTTGACGTTCCAGTCTGTTTTGTCATGGCGTGTTGCCACTGTAGTCTGTTTTGCCCGGGTGTGTTGACGTTCCATACTGTTTTGTCATGGCGTGTTGCCGCTGTAGTCTGTTTTGTCATGGCGTGTTGCCGCTGTAGTCTATTTTGCCCGGGTGTGTTGACGTTCCAGTCTGTTTTATCATGGCGTGTTGCCACTGTAGTATATTTTGCCCGGGTGTGTTGACGTTCCAGTCTGTTTTGTCATGGCGTGTTGCCGCTGTAGTCTATTTTGCCCGGGTGTGTTGCTACTGTAGTCTATTTTGCCCGGGTGTGTTGACGTTCCAGTCTGTTTTGTCATGGCGTGTTGCCACTGTAGTCTATTTTGCCCGTGTGTGTTGACGTTCCAGTCTGTTTTGTCATGGCGTGTTGCCACTGTAGTCTGTTTTGCCCGGGTGTGTTGACGTTCCAGTCTGTTTAGTCATGGCGTGTTGCCGCTGTAGTCTATTTTGCCCGTGTGTGTTGCCATTGTAGTCTATTTTGCCCGTGTGTGTTGCCACTGTAGTCTATTTTGCCCGTGTGTGTTGCCACTGTAGTCTATTTTGCCCGGGTGTGTTGACGTTCCAGTCTGTTTTGTCATGGCGTGTTGCCGCTGTAGTCTGTTTTTGCCCGTGTGTGTTGACGTTCCAGTCTGTTTTGTCATGGTGTGTTGCCGCTTGTAGTCTGTTTTGCCCGTGTGTGTTGACGTTCCAGTCTGTTTTGTCATGGCGTGTTGCCGCTGTAGGTCTATTTTGCCCGGGTGTGTTGCTACTGTAGTCTATTTTGCCCGGGTGTGTTGACGTTCCAGTCTGTTTTGTCATGGCGTGTTGCCGCTGTAGTCTATTTTGCCCGGGTGTGTTGCTACTGTAGTCTATTTTGCCCGGGTGTGTTGACGTTCCAGTCTGTTTTGTCATGGCGTGTTGCCGCTGTAGTCTATTTTGCTAGGGTGTGTTGCTACTGTAGTCTATTTTGCCCGGGTGTGTTGACGTTCCAGTCTGTTTTGTCATGGCGTGTTGCCACTGTAGTCTGTTTTGCCCGGGTGTGTTGACGTTTCCAGTCTGTTTTGTCATGGCGTGTTGCCGCTGTAGTCTGTTTTGCCCGGGTGTGTTGACGTTCCAGTCTGTTTTGTCATGGCGTGTTGCCGCTGTAGTCTATTTTGCCCGGGTGTGTTGCTACTGTAGTCTATTTTGCCCGGGTGTGTTGACGTTCCAGTCTGTTTTGTCATGGCGTGTTGCCGCTGTAGTCTATTTTGCCCGGGTGTGTTGCCACTGTAGTCTATTTTGCCCGGGTGTGTTGACGTTCCAGTCTGTTTTGTCATGGCGTGTTGCCGCTGTAGTCTGTTTTGCCCGGGTGTGTTGACGTTCCAGTCTGTTTTGTCATGGCGTGTTGCCGCTGTAGTCTGTTTTGCCCGGGTGTGTTTGACGTTCCATACTGTTTTGTCATGGCGTGTTGCCGCTGTAGTCTGTTTTATCATGGCGTGTTGCCGCTGTAGTCTGTTTTGTCATGGCGTGTTGCCGCTGTAGTCTGTTTTACCCGTGTGTGTTGCCACTGTAGTCTATTTTGCCCGGGTGTGTTGACGTTCCAGTCTGTTTTGTCATGGCGTGTTGCCGCTGTAGTCTATTTTGCGCGGGTGTGTTGCTACTGTAGTCTATTTTGCCCGGGTGTGTTGACGTTCCAGTCTGTTTTGTCATGGCGTGTTGCCACTGTAGTCTATTTTGCCCGGGTGTGTTGACGTTCCAGTCTGTTTTGTCATGGCGTGTTGCCGCTGTAGTCTATTTTGCCCGGGTGTGTTGCTACTGTAGTCTATTTTGCCCGTGTGTGTTGACGTCCAGTCTGTTTTGTCATGGCGTGTTGCCGCTGTAGTCTATTTTGCCCGGGTGTGTTGCTACTGTAGTCTATTTTGCCCGGGTGTGTTGACGTTCCAGTCTGTTTTGTCATGGCGTGTTGCCGCTGTAGTCTATTTTGCCCGGGTGTGTTGCTACTGTAGTCTATTTTGCCCGGGTGTGTTGACGTTCCAGTCTGTTTTGTCATGGCGTGTTGCCGCTGTAGTCTATTTTGCTAGGGTGTGTTGCTACTGTAGTCTATTTTGCCCGGGTTGTGTTGACCGTTTCCAGTCTGTTTTGTCATGGCGTGTTGCCGCTTGTAGTCTGTTTTGCCCGGGGTGTGTTGACGTTCCAGTCTGTTTTGTCATGGCGTGTTGCCACTGTAGTCTGTTTTGCCCGGGTGTGTTGACGTTCCAGTCTGTTTTGTCATGGCGTGTTGCCGCTTGTAGTCTATTTTGCCCGGGTGTGTTGCTACTGTAGTCTATTTTGCCCGGGTGTGTTGACGTTCCAGTCTGTTTTTGTCATGGCGTGTTGCCGCTGTAGTCTATTTTGCCCGGGTGTGTTGCCGCTGTAGTCTATTTTGCCCGGGTTGTGTTGACGTTCCAGTCTGTTTTGTCATGGCGTGTTGCCGCTGTAGTCTGTTTTGCCCGGGTGTGTTGACGTTCCAGTCTGTTTTGTCATGGCGTGTTGCCGCTGTAGTCTATTTTGCCCGGGTGTGTTGACGTTCCATACTGTTTTGTCATGGCGTGTTGCCGCTGTAGTCTGTTTTGTCATGGCGTGTTGCCGCTGTAGTCTATTTTGCCCGGGTGTGTTGACGTTCCAGTCTGTTTATCATGGCGTGTTGCCACTGTAGTCTATTTTGCCCGGGTGTGTTGACGTTCCAGTCTGTTTTGTCATGGCGTGTTGCCGCTGTAGTCTATTTTGCCCGGGTGTGTTGCTACTGTAGTCTATTTTGCCCGGGTGTGTTGACGTTCCAGTCTGTTTTGTCATGGCGTGTTGCCACTGTAGTCTATTTTGCCCGGGTGTGTTGACGTTCCAGTCTGTTTTGTCATGGCGTGTTGCCACTGTAGTCTGTTTTGCCCGGGTGTGTTGACGTTCCAGTCTGTTTTGTCATGGCGTGTTGCCGCTGTAGTCTATTTTGCCCGGTGTGTTGCCATGTAGTCTATTTTGCCCGGTGTGTTGCACTGTAGTTATTTCCCGTGTGTTTGCCACTGTGTTATTTCCCGGTGTGTTGAGTTCAGTGTTTTGTCATGGCGTGTTTGCCGCTTGTAGTCTGTTTTGCCCGTGTGTGTTGACGTTCCAGTCTGTTTTGTCATGGCTGTGTTGCCGCTGTAGTCTGTTTTGCCCGTGGGTGTTGACGTTCCAGTCTGTTTTGTCATGGCGTGTTGCAGCTGTAGTCTATTTTGCCCGGGTGTGTTGCTACTGTAGTCTATTTTGCCCGGGTGTGTTGACGTTCCAGTCTGTTTTTGTCATGGCGTGTTGCCGCTGTAGTCTATTTTGCCCGGGTTGTGTTGCTACTGTAGTATATTGTGCCCGGGTGTGTTGACGTTCCAGTCTGTTTTGTCATGGCGTGTTGCCGCTGTAGTCTATTTTGCCCGGGTGTGTTGCTACTGTAGTCTATTTTGCCCGGGTGTGTTGACGTTCCAGTCTGTTTTGTCATGGCGTGTTGTCCGCTATGTAGTCTGTTTTGCCCGGGTGTGTTGACGTTCCAGTCTATTTTGTCATGGCGTGTTTGCCACTGTAGTATTGTTTTGCCCGGGTGTGTTGACGTTCCAGTCTGTTTCTTGTCATGGGCGTGTTGCCACTGTAGTCTGTTCTTGCCCGGGTGTGCTTGTGTTGACGTTCCAGTCTGCTTTGTCATGGCGTGTTGCAGCTGTAGTCTACTTTTGCCGCGGTGTGTTGACGTTCCATACTGTTTTTGTCATGGGCGTTGCCGCTGTAGTCTGTTTTGTTCATGGGTGTTGCCGCTGTAGTCTATTTTGTCATGGTCGTGCTGCCCACTGTAGTCTATTTGCCCGGGTGTGTTGACGTTCCATACTGTTTTGTCAAGGCGTTTTGCCGCTGTAGTCTGTTTTGTCATGGCGTGTTGCCGCTGTAGTCTATTTTGCCCGGGTGTGTTGACGTTCCAGTCTGTTTTATCATGGCGTGTTGCCGCTGTAGTCTATTTTGTCCGGTTGTGTTGACGTTCCAGTCTGTTTTATCATGGCGTGTTGCCACTGTAGTCTATTTTGCCCGGGTGTGTTGCCACTGTAGTATATTTTGCCCGGGTGTGTTGACGTTCCAGTCTGTTTTGTCATGGCGTGTTGCCGCTGTAGTCTATTTTGCCCGGGTGTGTTGCTACTGTAGTCTATTTTGCCCGGGTGTGTTGACGTTCCAGTCTGTTTTGTCATGGCGTGTTGCCGCTGTAGTCTTTTTTGCCCGGGTGTGTTGCTACTGTAGTATATTTTGCCCGGGTGTGTTGACGTTCCAGTCTGTTTTGTCATGGCGTGTTGCCACTGTAGTCTGTTTTGCCCGGGTGTGTTGACGTTCCAGTCTGTTTTGTCATGGCGTGTTGCCGCTGTAGTCTATTTTGCCCGTGTGTGTTGCCACTGTAGTCTATTTTGCCCGTGTGTGTTGCCACTGTAGTCTATTTTGCCCGGGTGTGTTGACGTTCCAGTCTGTTTTATCATGGCGTGTTGCCACTGTAGTCTATTTTGCCCGGGTGTGTTGCCACTGTAGTATATTTTGCCCGGGTGTGTTGACGTTCCAGTCTGTTTTGTCATGGCGTGTTGCCGCTGTAGTCTATTTTGCCCGGGTGTGTTGCTACTGTAGTCTATTTTGCCCGGGTGTGTTGACGTTCCAGTCTGTTTTGTCATGGCGTGTTGCCGCTGTAGTCTATTTTGCCCGGGTGTGTTGCCACTGTAGTCTGTTTTGCCCGGGTGTGTTGACGTTCCAGTCTGTTTTGTCATGGCGTTTTGCCGCTGTAGTCTATTTTGCCCGTGTGTGTTGCCACTGTAGTCTATTTTGCCCGTGTGTGTTGCCACTGTAGTCTATTTTGCCCGTGTGTGTTGCCACTGTAGTCTATTTTGCCCGGGTGTTTTGACGTTCCAGTCTGTTTTGTCATGGCGTGTTGCCGCTGTAGTCTGTTTTGCCCGTGTGTGTTGCCACTGTAGTCTATTTTGCCCGTGTGTGTTGCCACTGTAGTCTATTTTGCCCGTGTGTGTTGCCGCTGTAGTCTGTTTTGTCATGGCGCGTTGCCACTGTAGTCTATTTTGCCCGGGTGTGTTGACGTTCCAGTCTGTTTTATCATGGCGTGTTGCCGCTGTAGTCTATTTTGCCCGGGTATGTTGACGTTCCAGTCTGTTTTGTCATGGCGTGTTGCCGCTGTAGTCTATTTAGTCATGGTGTGCTGCCACTGTAGTCTATTTTGCCCGGGTGTGTTGACGTTCCATACTGTTTTGTCATGGCGTGTTGCCGCTGTAGTCTATTTTGTCATGGCGTGTTGCCGCTGTAGTCTATTTTGCCCGGGTGTGTTGCCGCTGTAGTCTGTTTTGTCATGACGTGTTGCCGCTGTAGTCTGTTTTGTCATGGCGTGTTGCCACTGTAGTCTGTTTTATCATTGCGTGTTGCCGCTGTAGTCTGTTTTGTCATGGCGTGTTGCCGCTGTAGTCTATTTGCCCGGGTGTGTTGCCACTGTAGTCAATTTTGCCCGGGTGTGTTGACGTTCCAGTCTGTTTTGTCATGGCGTGTTGCCGCTGTAATCTGTTTTGTCATGGCGTGTTGCCGCTGTAGTCTGTTTTCACCCCAGGATGCTGACACTGTGTAGTTCGCTGATGAAAATATCTATTTTAACCGGTTTGTTCTAATTCAGAATAATTTTATTACATATGGAACTGATGCATAACCACTAGTCCATGTTAACCATACCGAATCGTTAATATGACAAATCAGTTCTTCCATGACTTTAAAGGTTTGTAGCTTGATATTGATAAAATGTTATGAAATAGTATTCTAGACTATCTATATAGACTCCCCTTTTATATTGTACGAGTATTTTGTACTTACAATATTATCGTAACACATTCTTTTAGGCAATATGTGGTATTTATTTTAGTTACACAAAGAATGATTGATGTTATCTAACTCATAACATGAAAATATATACAAGGTAATCATCAGAATTTAATCGATACCCTGCAAAAATTCACTTTATTGATTGACCATTTTCTCTTACAAAACATTACGCTGTTCCATCCGCCAATCAAAAGCGACGTTATAACGGTGACGTCATTTTTTACGTCATAGACCAATAACTTAAGTTTTAATGCTAATGAAAATGGTTGTTACAAACAAGATTGAATTATAAAGGGTTGTTTTAAAGTATCTTTGTACATCATTTTATTTTTAATCTTAGCATCTATAATGTTAGACTGCTATGGTGTATGTGTAATAGGATTAATATATAAAATGGAAATAAAGAGAAAATAAAAAATTTAAAATAATATCAATTTGATCTTTAATAAGATCATCATAACAAGGAATACACTTTGGTAAGTATTCATTGAATTGATATTTATTGTCACCGACTCTTATTGAAGTATTGCTTTTATCAACAGATAAAGCACAATAAAACATTTTAATATCACAAAATATAATATAAGAAGTGTCTATAGATAAAGTAATATCAACAGGCATGAAACAACAACACAAAATAATACAATGGAGATCAATTTTAATATGCAAAGCAGAATAGACATACTTACATATAAGAAAATGTTAAATTAATTGAAAGTACAAACACTTATATACTGTAAATCACTTATATTTCGTGCGGGGTCTATTTCCGCGTTAATACGTAACAACACGTAAACACGTAAATTCAAATTCTTCGCGATTTCTTTTTAAATGACACCTTGGGATGTCTGAAGTTATCTGTTACCGATGTAGGAGTCTTATAACTCCATAACACTATTAGCTCATCTTTCGCGAGTTTAAAGTCATTTCTAGATCAACATTCGCGAAATTAAGTATTCGCGAAATCTATATGATTAACAGTAAACAAAATACTACAATGTATAACAACTTACCTTCAAAACTTATACAAAACATAAAAAAAACTACACAAGGATATGAATTTCGACAGTATCACAAAATATATGATAATATCAATAAACTTGTAAACACACAACACAAGTGCAAAATGCATACAATTATCAGGAATTGAAAGATATAATTAACAGGGTATAAAAGACATTACAAGATAGATATTACACCTTTCAAAACAAATTGAAAGTTAAGATACAGTATTACCAAAAAGATTAAAACCGCATCCTACAGCTGTCCCGTCCTTCTAGGACTCGTCAGTGATGTTAGGGACATCCTACAGCAGTGTCGTCCTTGTAGGATTCGCCAGTGATGTAAGGGACATCCTACAGCTGTCTCGTCCTTCTAAGCGTCGTCAGTGATGTTAGGAACACCGTACAGCTGTCTCGTCCTTCTAGGACTCGTCAGTGACGTTAGGGACATCATACAGATGTTTTATATTTCAATGACTCGTCAGTGATGTTAGGGACATCATACAGCTGTCTCGTTCCTCTAGGACTCGTCAGTGATGTTAGGGACATCATACAACTGTTTTATATATCTATGACGTGTCAGTGATGTTATGGACATCCTACATCAGTGTCGTCCTTGTAGGACTTGTTAGGGACATCGTATAGCTGTTTCGTCCTTGTAGGACTCGTCAGTGATGTTAGGAACATCATACAACTGTTTTATATTTCAATGACTCGTCAGTGATGTTAGGGACATCGTACAGCTGTCTTGTCCTGCTAGGTCTCGTCAGTGATGACTCGTCAGTGATGTTAGAGACATTATACAGCTGTCTCGTCCTTCAAGGACTCGTCAGTTACGTTAAGGTCCTAAATGATCATCTGAGGCGACCAATCATCTTGAAATAAGTCAAAAGAAATGATAAAATCTGGATTGGAATTAGCAAAGTTTATTTAAAAAAAAACCATGCAAATGTAACAAGAAAATAGAAATCAAAACAAATTAAAAACCTTACATATGCAAAACGGAAATATGTATTAAACATACAAAGCCACAAATTTACTCGTAAATAATGACTGCATCTGTCCCTTTAAACACAAATTGATACATTTAGAACGAATAAAATAAGTAGCAATTCAGAAACTAGGCTAATTAGTATTAGTATCAAAATATATTATAATACCGTGAGAAACATATTTTGCTTGTTTCTGTAGACCTAAACGTAAAAAAAGACACACAAAACTGTAATCTTGTGACACAACTTCATTCATTAGCTTTTATACTTTTTATATGAGCTAGGATTTTATACATCAATAGCAGTTTTGTTTCCATGTAAAGATATTTGTGGAATATTTTCTCGTCAAATGAATTTGAAATATTTTGAAAACATTTTCCTGTTTAATCAACCAAATCTTGTTTGAGTGATGTTAACTACTAAAGCGACACGGATGAATTAATTCACATTGATACAGAAATACCATTAACACACTCATGCTGTAACAATACATTTACACGCCTAAGGCATAAAATACGTCGGTTTTTTATAATTTATTTTCCTCTGACCTTGTTAAACAAATGAGTGTAAACATTATTAAGATATGGATCAGATTTCTCACACCATTGCCCATCAGGACAATATACTCTTTCCCCCCTTTCCTTTCCCTCTTGAACTCCAAAGGAAACATATTTAGCAATAACTTACACAGTTAATAGGTGTCTGGTTTTAATGTCACTGACCTATCTTTAAACAGACTTTTTTTTTTACCTGTGATAATATGACCTCATATGAACAGCTACTGCTCTGACTATAAGTCCCTCCGTGGCCTGTATCAAACTGTGGCAATCTGTCATTCATTCTCTTTGAAATCTGATTCTTATCGTATAAATCATAATATATTTCACCCATGAAAAGCTACATCAGAACCTTAGAGGGTCGCTAAATTGAATTTAAAACATTAACGTCAGGTTGTAGCAGTGATTGAAATGAAGCAAGTATACAGCGTTGTTGTTGATGAAAGTACGTATAGCCTATGACTTCTCTTTAGAGATGTAGATACGTAAACATGTTTTACTACTAGGTTTAAAAAGAAAGCAAGCAAAACAGATAAATTTAAAGAAAAAATAGTTCACGCTCATAATTCAACATATATTAATATAATTTATCATCATAAGCGTCTACAACTTCGTAGTTTTGTAATATCAGGAATATTTTTGCAATAGTTTTGGTCAAATCAAAGATATAATTTACGGTATTTAAGATATTTTTAACAATATACTAATAATTTATTAAATATTTCATTGCATCATATTTAATTTATGCTAAAATGTCCTGTTGACTGATGTTTTTCTTGTATTTCCATATTCTCCATATTATTTTTTTTATTTTTAGGAGTATATACGAAAGCAATAACTTGTGAAATAATGATTTTGCTTTCTTTGAAGTGATGAAAACTTATTTCTCAAAAGCGAGCGATACAATAAGAAAGGCTGAATGAAAGAAAAAGCGGGTCGAAAATCAAACTCATAATCAGAGAAAATGAAACAGTAAAAAGACCGGAAAGATATCGAAATTAGAATCACGATCAAGTAAACAAAGCTTGGCCAATGATGAAAGTTGGGTAATGGAAACATAAATCATATCTCATATTTCACGTATATGCCATGAAGATCTGACAGTCTACAGTTTGCATTACCATTCTGATAAACCAAAATCAAATATTATAGTTATGTTTTCGCTGCCGGGTTTCAGGCAGTACTTTTCGGATTTTTTTTTTTCAAGGAAGATTATTAGACAATCTTGAGAGTTGTGAACCAGACGTTATATGCGAGGTTTATTTGTCAATACCCCTATCGGTATAGTCAATGTAAACATGTATTCAACACAAAGTTCACGAGGAGTTTAGAAAAAGTATGTTTGATCTGGGGGTTAAGTCTTAAAGAAAACAAATACGGAAATTTAATAAGACTGTTCAGGTTACGACAAAACGTTTGACAAAAAGCAAAAATCTGTCAATATTGATTATACTAAAGGGTCGTAATGGCGATCTCAACAGAGAGATCCATCAGATCCCTTCTGACAAGGTAGAAAATATCATGAGGGGTCTTATTGTATTTAGATTGTAGAATGTAGTTATAAAGATTGAGGAAGAAAGTTATTAAGATTGGGGAAGGTAGATGTTAAGATTTTGAAATGGAAGTTATAAAGATTGGAAAAGGTATTTATAATGGTTGGAAAAGGTGGTTATAGACATTGGAAATGGAACTTATAAAGATTTGAAAAGGTAGTTATAAAGATTGGAGAACGTAGTTGTAAATATTCGGGAAGGTAGTTATAAATATTTGGGAAGGTGGTTATAAAGATTGGGAAGGTAATTATAATTATTGGAGAAGGTAGTTATAATGATTGGGGAAGGTAGTTATAAAGATTTGGGAAGGTAGTTATAAAGATTGGGAAGGTAGTTATAAAGATTGGAAAAGGTAGTTATAATGATTGGGGAAGGTAGTTATAGAGATTGGGGAAGGTAGTTATAGAGATTGGGGAAGGTAGTTATAAAAATTGTGGAAGGTAGTTATAATGATTGGGAAGGTAGTTATAATGATTGGGGAAGGTAGTTATAATGATTGAGGAAGGTAGTTATAATGATTGGGGAGGTAGTTATAAAGATTGGGAAGGTAGTTATAAAGATTGGGGAAGGTAGTTATAAAGATTGGGGAGGGTAGTTATAATGATTGGGGAGGTAGTTATAAAGATTGGAGAAGGTAGTTATAAAGATTGGGGAAGGTAGTTATAATGATTGGGGAAGGTAGTTATAAAGATTGGGGAAGGTAGTTATAAAGATTGGGGAGGTAGTTATAATGATTGGGAAGGTAGTTATAAAGATTGGGGAGAAGAGTTATAATGATTGGGGAGGTAGTTATAATGATTGGGAAGGTAGTTATAATGATTGGGGAAGGTAGTTATAATGATTGGGGAGGGTAGTTATAATGATTGGGGAGGTAGTTATAAAGATTGGGGAAGGTAGTTATAATGATTGGGGAGGTAGTTATAATGATTGAAGAAGGTAGTTATAAAGATTGGGGAAGGTAGTTATAAAGATTTTAGAAGGTAGTTATAAAGATTGGGGAAGGTAGTTATAAAGATTGGGGAAGGTAGTTATAAAGATTGGGGAGGTAGTTATAATGATTGGGGAAGGTAGTTATAATGATTGGGGAGGTAGTTATAATGATTGAAGAAGGTAGTTATAAAGATTGGGGAAGGTAGTTATAAAGATTTTAGAAGGTAGTTATAAAGATTGGGGAAGGTAGTTATAAAGATTGGGGAAGGTAGTTATAAAGATTGGGGAGGTAGTTATAATGATTGGGGAGGTAGTTATAATGATTGGAAAAGGTAGTTATGATGATTGGGGAAGGTAGTTATAGAGATTGGGGAAGGTAGTTATAGAGATTGGGGAAGGTAGTTATAAAAATTGTGGAAGGTAGTTATAATGATTGGGAAGGTAGTTATAATGATTGGGGAAGGTAGTTATAATGATTGAGGAAGGTAGTTATAATGATTGGGGAGGTAGTTATAAAGATTGGGAAGGTAGTTATAATGATTGGGGAAGGTAGTTATAAAGATTGGGGAGGTAGTTATAATGATTGGGGAAGGTAGTTATAATGATTGGGAAGGTAGTTATAAAGATTGGGGAGGTAGTTATAAAGATTGGGGAAGGTAGTTATAATGATTGGGGAGGTAGTTATAAAGATCGGGGGAGGTAGTTATAATGATTGGGAAGGTAGTTATAAAGATTGGGGAAGGTAGTTATAAAGATTGGGGAAGGTAGTTATAATGATTGGGGAGGGTAGTTATAAAGATTGGAGAAGGTAGTTATAAAGATTGGGGAAGGTAGTTATAATGATTGGGGAAGGTAGTTATAAAGATTGGGGAAGGTAGTTATAAAGATTGGGGAAGGTAGTTATAAAGATTGGGGAAGGTAGTTATAATGATTGGGGAGGTAGTTATAATGATTGGGGAGGTAGTTATAATGATTGGGGAGAAGAGTTATAATGATTGGGGAGGTAGTTATAATGATTGGGAAGGTAGTTATAATGATTGGGGAAGGTAGTTATAATGATTGGGGAGGGTAGTTATAATGATTGGGGAGGGTAGTTATAAAGATTGGGAAGGTAGTTATAATGATTGGGGAGGTAGTTATAATGATTGAAGAAGGTAGTTATAAAGATTGGGGAAGGTAGTTATAAAGATTTTAGAGGTAGTTATAAAGATTGGGGAAGGTAGTTATAAAGATTGGGGAAGGTAGTTATAAAGATTGGGGAGGTAGTTATAATGATTGGGGAGGTAGTTATAATGATTGGGGAAGGTAGTTATAAAGATTGGGGAAGGTAGTTATAATGATTGGAGAAGGTAGTTATAATGATTGGGGAGGTAGTTATAATGATTGGAGAAGGTAGTTATAAAGATTGGGGAGGGTAGTTATAATGATTGTAGAAGGTAGTTATAAAGATTGGGGGAAGGTAGTTATAATGATCGGAGAAGGTAGTTATAATGATTGGGGAAGGTAGTTATAAAGATTGGGGAAGGTAGTTATAAAGATTGGGGAAGGTAGTTATAATGATTGGGGAGGTAGTTATAATGATTGGGGAAGGTAGTTATAAAGATTGGGGAAGGTAGTTATAAAGATTGGGGAGGGTAGTTATAATGATTGGGGAAGGTAGTTATAAAGATTGGAGAAGGTAGTTATAATGATTGGGGAAGGTAGTTATAATGATTGGGGAAGGTAGTTATAAAGATTGGAGAAGGTAGTTATAAAGATTGGAGAAGGTAGTTATAAAGATTGGGGAAGGTAGTTATAAAGATTGGGAAGGTCGATATAAAGATTGGGGGAGGGAGTTGGTATTGTCAATTGTGCCTTAAACATTCGGCTATAAAGATGAATTAACTATATGACTGACACCATTTTGTTCATCATCAAAAAATCCAGACACTTACCTACTGTTTGGTTTTATTTTGAAACATTAGTCGCATTACCGTAGCTATTATTAACTTTGGAATTGGCCCCAGTTATAGTCTCTTGTTAAACTGAGTTTCAGCTTGACACCCGAGAAAAATGTATGCTCCACTAATGAGTCAGACGATTATAAACCCATAAACGAATTCAGAAATCGGATATTCGTCTACTACTGTTATCAATCAAAAAAAAGATAATTAAAACTATTTGAATAATTGGTTAGGTAATACTAACGCATAGCATCGACAAGAATGTGCATTTATTAAAATATGAAAAGCATGGATGTTATCTGGCATTTAAACGTTTAACGTGCAACAGTTTTGTACACGGTTTTACGATATTATTTTGTGAAGGGTATAATCCCGCAATGCATTACCTAGTCACAGAGGGCGTGAGCGGTTTATCTATCATACTCCAGACTACCCTGGGGAGGTTGTCTTTGACAGGCTCTTCTCCTCTTACACCTAATTACCTATACACTTGTTACATGGGTCCCTACTCCTATTCTGTGTAGCCTCCAGCATAAACGGAACCGAGTGTAGCATCGACATAATTATAAGGCACATCCATTTTATGGACTTGTGAGGCGGGGTTATGCCCCTCCCAGTCCCAAGAATCCACAAATAACCTTGGGTATAGGTTAGTGCTGTGTTTATCCGCTATTTTCTATATTTCTGTAGTCCTAGCGATGTAAATTTAAACTTAATGTTTACCAAATATAAGAGGTAAGATACATATTTACCCAAGTAATTACATACTGCCTATATGGCAGGGGTAATTTTAGACGAGATTTGGGGCTTTTTACCTTACATATTTGCTGAAAATCTTATTGAAATTTTCAGAATCGACGGTATTATGTTCTCCACTTACTTCAAAACCTCAAAAATTCTCCAATGGCTCTCATGAACGAACATTATCCTTGTATATGGAGTCTAATATTTCAAATTTGAATAAAATAAATGCTATGTAAATTTCTTTTCTTTTCTGAATTTTGGAGAAATCCAACCAGTTAAAATATTAGCTTCCATCTTGTTGACCTTACAATCATGACGTTAATCACTGAATCCGTGTACCAAGGCATGTTCTAATGACCGGTTCCTTCTTGTTGGCTTTTTTCAATCTGCGTTGTGTCATTTCGTTTGTTCCATGGCCAACACTGCCTCAATGTCAAATCTGCAAAAATTAAAAACACTATTAACACTCAATGTGGATTTGTTCTGTTATTGTAGGTTTGAGTTGATGACGTCAGGTAAATACCTGTACATGTAGTCTCTAAACAAGATAAGAATTTTACAAAAGATATTGCGCCCAGGAGCATTCATAGTCATGATTATGCAACAAGCTTGTACTCGGAAATATAAACATTTCTAGTGTCTAGAGATATTGGAGTCATGTGTATTCAATATTCAGTATCCAAAAAGTATTAATTCTGTTACGTTTTGGGGTTGAAACATTTCCAGGTTCTTTTTTATTTATATGACTTTCTTCCTGGTTCCAGCACTTGTTGCTCAATCACTGACGAGTCGAAGAAGGACAAGACAGCGGTATGGTGCCCCTTGCATCACTGACAAGTCCTCGAAGGACAGGACAGCGGTATAGTGTTCCTTGCATCACTGACGAGTCCTAGAAGGACAGAGCAACTGTATGATGTCCCTAGCATCATCTACAGTTCCTAGAAGGACAATACAGTGGTTTGGTGTCCCTAACATTACAGACGAGTCCTAGAAGGACCAAGCAACTGGATAATGTCCCTAGCATCATCGACAGTTCCTAGAAGGACAATACAGCAGTTTGGTGTCCCTAACATTACAGACGAGTCCTAGAAGGATGAAACAGTGGTTTGGTGTCCTTAGCATCTATGACAAGTTCTAGCATTGCAGTTCTGTACTGATTATTTGGCATATAGGATGTCAATTAATAGATTCAAATTGTTCAATGCAATATTCACTGGTGTGTTTGCTGCACCATTATACAGCTGTTTTACCTTATAGTGAAGCTCACTGAACCGACAACCTAAACATCATAAGACACAAATGTTGATGATAGGTAATGTCATTAGACGAAGAAAAGGGAATTTGAGATGAAGTTATGAAGTGACATGATTAATGGGGTGGCTTTACCTATATATATTAGCATAACAACATATTAAATGTCTACTAAAGTAATGAAAACATTTTACTCACAAAGGAGATAATTGACTGAAAATGCTGATTACGTATTCCATTCTCTTTATTAATAACATTAACTTATCTCTGTGATAATTACCTTCTTTTGATGAAAAAGATTTGATCTTGAAATGTTTATATAATCGTTTGAAAATTTAAGTAAAAAAAATTAGAATATATTACTGCATTCTTCTTGAACCAATTATCCACCATTACACCATAATGGTATCTAAATAGCATCTCTTAGCTTCTTAAATACGCCTATTTAGTCGCTTCAATCAGTGTCGTTGGCTCCGTATCCTATTTATAGCACATTTGCTTAAAGCGTAATATTTTGAGCTATTTTATTAACATATTCATAGGTGTTAAAATGGTGTATTTAAAACTGAAACTTTTTTTGGTGATCAAATCTAGGTCAAATATAATTTATCTGTCCTCATTACTGTAAGCGTGATTACTTTCGCGGGAGGTTAATCTCGCGATTTCAATATGTGAACTATACGCGTGGGGGTAGCTTTCGCGATCCATTCACCTTCGTTTGTAGTTAGAGATTACGCAAACTGATATCAAAATAATACGCGTGGGGGAAATTTTCGCGATAAAAAGCACTCCGCGTAAAAAGCGCAAATTCCCCCTCGCGTAAATTTCCACATTTACAGTTTAACATATAATCCCTGTTACTATTCCAATTACATATATTGTGCTATGAAAACAGTAGTAGAATATTGTGAGGATGTTGAATGGTTCGCATTGTTGTAATTGTGACGTCATAATAAGTTGACGTCACATGTAATATGGCATTTTGTTCGAAAGAGGAATGTGATATAAGTCTGATGAAATGCTGTTTTACTAGTTTCCAAAATACCATAGTTATTTACACATCTAACTGCCTTCACGCGCGTTATTCAATTTGTCAACTTATAGTCAACCTGTAACAGTGTTATCGCATCTTGCCATGTCATGAGTATACACGGCCACTTCCAGCAAAAATAAAGTTCTTTGAACAAAACCACAAATTTTATTTTAACATATTTATCAATATGTTCCTTCGTCAGGACGCTCTCCATGCATACAACATAACTACATAATGTATTGCAAGCGACATTGATCAATTGGCTTTTTGAATTTGGCAGCACGAATTTATGAACTTCAAAAATACACTTAATATAGTGACGTCAAAAACATACTTTGTATAGTGACGTCAAAAATACACTTAATATAGTGACGTCAAAAATACACTTAATATAGTGACGTTAAAAATACACTTAATATAGTGACGTCAAAAATACACTTAATATAGTGACGTCATAAATACACCTAAAATAGTGACGACATCATATATTCGTATCTACTGTATATAATTTTTTTAGGCTTATTCTTTTCATTTTTCCTCGCCGAAGGTCGGTAAAATGAACAACTTATTCACATGTTCCATTTGTTTGATATAAAATGGAAACTTACACAAGATCCTCTGTTTATTTTTGTCCTTCAAGAATTATCTAAACAGAATTCAAGCTGTAAGGAAAATCCTGTTAACAATGAAAACCCACTCGATCTTTACACAAAGCACAACAAAACATATGTAATAATTTGTCAAAATACCCATGCGTGTGTTAGCGTGTATGGAAAACTAGAAGAAAAAAACATGTATTTATGTAGACTTAACAAGCAAGTCAGCATTTGTTTCTTACTTTGTATATACAGTGTACTTATTCACGCGACAGGACGATTGCGTGAATGTTATACTTTAACGTGACAATGGTAAGCTTGTTAGAGTTGGTAGAGTAAAGTGATGATGAGGGCTGGTGTTATGTTGGACTGACATACGACCTCCGTGTGTACAGGTAAGTATTTAATACCCAGAGCCTTGACACCCTGTACAGAGGAAGGTATATACACCAGGATCTACCAACATAGCACCTGTGTGACAGTTATTACACAGCTACTTGTTTACAAACGACAGTTTAAATTTGATAAAGATATCCTTCCGTCAGCTGACATGTGGAGATGGAAGATTCTGTTCTACTGAAAAGTATATCACTGATTTTTTTGTATCTTCAAAACGTCGCAAAATTCCCCGCAAGAAATCAAACCATTCTAAACTAACGCCATGTTACCGACTTGGTGGTATCGACAAAGAACATTGTTTTGGTTCTTCTCCCTTGATGAAAATACTTCTTGGCGGAGTTCTGCATGAAATAGAAAACACTTCACAATGTCGGCCAGTCGTTGACACAAATGAATAACGCTGGGTACATAGGAGACGCAAATGACACACAGCATGATACATCAACGCACGAGTTGACGGGGTAAATGGTAAAATATTTCGTCATATATAAACCCATCGGTAACCAGTATACCATGAACCCTAGAATATCTTATACGCTTCATATTTGAAATAGAAAATGGGTGTCCCGTCTTCAATACACTTCAAAAGAACTGTGCAAAGTTGGTGTAAAAGCAAATGACGAACCATAGACACAAAAATGGGGACAACACATGATATACCACAAAATCAGGGGTGAAAAGTGTTCCAAAAGGAAAACTGTTCCTGCAGCTTAAAATATCTCTCACAAACTCAAATCTTAACACACGAGTAGCCGAGGACAATACAGTAAGAATGTCAAAGCGTAGTTCAAATCCATACCCACCATGTAAATCAAGGTCAAGTCTAGACAATGTCAGGCTCTCAAAGAACTGTACAAAATCAAATGAAATTGAGATTTACAAGCAGATACAAAAAAAATAAAAATTTAATAGTATTGTATCATACTGCTGTTTCGTCTTTCTATCACTCATATGAACTGTACAAAGTAGATGCAAAAGCCAATGACGAATCATAGACGCAAAAATGGGGACAACGCATGATTTATCACAAAATAAGGCATGAAAAAAGTGTTCCAAAACGGTTAACTGCTCTTGACAAAACAACAAGAATATCGAACCGAAGCTCAAACTCAGAATTGATGAAAGAAGGGGAAAATAAAGAAATACAAGTTTGACACTTGCAATTCACTCATAGTTAAGAATTGTGTTTCGGAAGGATACTCGTCTTCTGCCTCGTTGAGAACACCCATAACTTCGGTAAAGTCTAGATAACTGCATTCTCTCAAAGGCTTGTACAAAAGACTTGAACAAAATATAAGCAAATTTCAAATTAAAAATTACATGGAGATACACCATGAAACCAAAAATAAATCAAATTGTAGTATACAGCTGTTTCTTCTTTCTAGGACTCGTAAGTGATGCATACGGGTTAGGGTTATAATGCTCATATCTCAGGAAACCCAAAATAGGGTATGATAAATGCTTAAACTGGATCGGCTGGTGTAAAAGTCCCTTATTCAATATCCTTAAAAATTTTCAAGACTGGATTTCTAAAGAACGATTACATATTCTGGACCGTGTCACTCGTTATAGAAATGATATTCGTGTTAACGAGCAAGGAATGGTCGGGAATATTAACGAACCTCCATGTCAAGATGTGTTCTTGTTATGGAAATAAAACTTCATGAGAGGCAACCTAGAGCAAAAACACCCTAATCAGGTACATAATGCCTTGTTCTAGGGTTGATCAATTTCATTAGCTGCGTCTCTCTCAGAAGGAAATTGACAGTTAATGACTTGGTGAATTTTAACGAAATAGTCCTACGGCAGGTTTCGTACTGCTAAGCTGAAATCGCAATATTAAAAAATCAGGGTCAAGTTGCAGGGTGAAAAATGCATTAAATAGGTTCCAGACAGGCAAAATGGGCTCATGTTTCTGTCTGGGATTTAAATTTACAGTCAAAGGCTGTCCAGAGCCAAAACATGCATTTTACCTGCCGAAACGCAGTAGAATTGAGTCAAGGATAATATACATGCATAGAGATGACCAATTGGAAAACATGATAGCATGTCTATTGCATGTGCAACAGCATATGATAATAAAATGTCTACATGTATAGTGTTATATTTCAACAGCACTTAACACTAAATGACAAACCGACACGCCTGATGTATGTGCTACCTGTATCAGATAACAGTGATTTTACTAAAAACATGTTGACGAGTGACAACAAAATTTGATTCTGAAAGTTGTCATATAAAACCACTCTTGCGATAAATTAGTCCACACGATGACTTAATGGTTTGCTCATACTAACAATCAGGTCGGGATTTTGTCATTTTCACTGTCAATACATCCAGGCTTCCTACTCTCCGTGGAGCATATCGGGTGTTTCGGAAAAATGACAAACCATTTCAAAACATATCTTATTTGTACTAAATGTTTCGCACACGCAGTCCATTTGATACCCCTCGTTGACCACCATTTAGACACTAACGAGCGGATATGGTGGGCCACCGTCAGATTCATAGCATATGACTCATGAATTCAGAACCACACCAAGCTCTAGATGGATTGGACGAAAACCACACAAGATGTTAGCAACCTTTAGTTCAAACTCGGAGTTATATACAGTAGCGCCAATAACAAATACACTGCATCATACAACTGTTTCTTCCGTATAGAAAGCGTCATTGAGGCTAAAGGTCTAAAGTGTTAAAAATTAGGAGACGTCCACTGTAGGAAAGTCAAAACGGGTCTTAAGAATTGTCAACATCTAGACATTTCAAAAAATGCATAGACTACTTCCAGTATTGAATTTCAAAAGGTCGCGACTATCAGGAGTATTTTCAGAAACAATTCAAAAAAACCAGAATGTGGTATACAGGTAAGGACATACAACATCTATAACAGTTTAAAATGAATATATACAAGATGAAACCATATAGAACCCAGTTTTACCTAAGACATGTACTGTGATATTCCTTATATAAAGCATAGATAAGAAATAGAGGATATCTATCAGTATCTTCAGTAATACCAAATACATTTCACGAGTGGAACTAATACATTGTATTTATATATTAGATATAAAATGTTAGCCGCCTGAGTGAAATTTATTTGGTATAACTGAAAATACGTTCTCCCAGTGTCGTTTGTAAGCAAAGCTTTGATTGGTCGAATCAGAAAAAGTGATATTCAAAAATGTATTTCACTAGTGAAAAATATCACTTTTTTAGAATGAATAATTTTCGATATTTCACTGGTAAATGTAACAAATAGCAATATTAATGAATTCAAGACAAACTATATTCCAATAAAAACATTTCTAGCATATTCGTGGTTAACTGAAGAGATGCCCCAGTAAAAGCTTACTAGTTCGTAACAGACATGCGTGGTCAATCAAGCAAAGGTCCAACTGTTGTAGCTTACTGATAAGTGTTGATGCTGGGTGGTAGTCCCATTTCGGTCTGATTTAAATACATCTCTTCAGTACGCCTATGCATTGAAGGGATGTATTTTAATCAGATTGACTCACATGTGTTCCAGAAGTAGAACATTCCAGATCTTTACAGTGATAAGGGGAACAAATGGGTTAGCTGGGGTGAGTTGGGTACTGTTCAGGGGGTACCAAACGGTGTTCAGCTCTAATTTACCTTGCATCACATTATATTCATTAATCTAACGATTGCATATCAAAACACTGAGAATTCTTTGGTATCAACATAGGTCTTGGGTAATAATACTTTACTCAGCTGTATGGACAAAAGGTTGTGTTTCCAAGTATATCGTTAACATTGGTGTCTAACCACAATGGCAGTTTGGTAAACCTCCCTTTTACATGAGAAATTACACAAATTTATTATTTTATATCAACAGCCCGATAGACGGATTCTAATTTCACTGATGGTTCCAATTTCCATTCTGGTATTTTAAGTATGTAATGAATAATGGCGTTTTGTATTGTTTTTGTCTGATGGTTATGCCAGTACGTATTCTGTTGAGATACCTAAGACTGGTAATAATCGTCTCATTGAGTCCTCAAAGGGTTACAAGATGTTTATCTGTTGAGTGTCAAACCTCCAGTCGATCTATTCATTATGTAATGTTTCGTGTCAAGCTTCGTTGTCACTGGTACTCGGTACTGTTCTAGTGTTAAACGATATCATTTACATTTCTGCCACCATTTATTTTTTTGTTTTTTTTGTGGGGTTGTTTGGTTCGAAGTAAACTTTAAATGTATCGGAAACAAAACAGAATATCCACGACAAAGAATGATTATCATCGAATAAATGAAAACATAATAGACATGGAATAAATGATTTCAAAAACGTTCAGAAGTAAAAAGCACATTGAAAACTTAATTTAGTTCCAGAAACAGGACATCTCGAATAAAGAATACATAATTATACATAGCAGAATCTGTTTTATTGTCTTCTTCTTCTTCTTCTTCTTCTTCTTCTTCTTCTTCTTCATCCCGTCCTGCTCTGCTGCTCCTCCTCCTCCTCCTCCTCCTCCTCCTCCTCCTCCTCCTCCTCTGCTGCTGCTGCTGCTGCTGTTGCTGCTGATGTTGCTGCTGCTGTTGCTGCTGCTGCTGCTGCTTGCTCCTCTTCCTCCTCCTCCTCCTCCTCGTCCTCCTGCTGCTGCTTCTTCTCCTCCTCCTTCTCCTCCCACTCCTCCTCCTCTGTTGATGCTGTTGATGCTGCTGTTGCTGCTGCTTCTCCTCCTCCTTCTCCTCCTCCTCCCACTCCTCCTCCTCTGCTGATGCTGCTTCTTCTCCTCGTGTATTTGCATCTATTGACTAAGTAGTACTGTGTATACTTTATTGATTTTGGTAAAGTGATATTGTTTGTTTACTGTTTATAATGTCAGCAAACTGGTGGAAAATGTTAGCCTTGCGATTTGACAGCCATTACTGTTTGAAAGGGGTAGCGTGTCAGCTAATAGAAAGACGCGTACTAGAGAATGTAATTGTTTACCTTGTCAAACAAAGACCGTGTCGATAGTGCTTGGTGATTAGTATGACATGGATCACGTGACTCTCGGCCAAACTCGCACTAGACAATAGTCTGTGACATCACTTGTTGGCGTTTATGTCTAATTCCTGAGTTCATCAGATAACTGCTAAGAACATAAAGAAACAATCTAGAGCGGGAAATATTGCTAAATAGCCGTGAGACGTGAGCTGTTGTGTGTATGTAGGACACAGGAAAGAGATCTTTTATAATGGCGAGGCCATTCATAATAGTAGCCATCTGTCCTTTAGTCTGGCGTTTGTATTCCATTTTACAATGTGTTGACACCTCCACTTATCTTTAGTATGCACCGTTCCAAGTTATAGTCAAATCTTACCATATCCATTCGGAACATGTCTTGTGTTTTATCATCCACATACAAAGTTACACTGTCAATAGTTATCAATATCCATTCGGAATATACCGTACCTTTCCATAGCTCACATGCAGCTGCAGCGTGGATAGCTAACCCGGGATGTGTATTTGACCTAAATGTTATATTTAGAACAATTGATCATATTACTGGGAACATTTTTTTGTAAATCTGTTGTGTCAACAGTAACTATTCATCATGCCCTTACTACTGGAGCATTGTAACTTACTCAATTAAATCGACAAAAAGTATACTCCCTAATAAATACTTTGAGCAACAGCGCCATGATGAAACCCCTTGTACATATTGAAAGACTTTCCCTTCTTGTTTTCATTATTGAAACATCCAAACGAAACCGTATTTCTTAATAGAGATTGATAAAAGGAAAGCAAAATATGGAGGAAAAATTAAAGTTTTGTATTGAGACCTTTGAACAAGTACAATGATGATCGGACCATGAGCTCAAGAATGATAACCTCTTCGGCTACATCAAAAACAAAATGAGAACCTGCGTGCGCAACACTTGCCTTGCACCGAACGTCAGCACGTGTCAATATTTTTCTGTATAAGGGTTCCCCTACTATTGTTTTATCTGTTAACATGGTGCGTGGCTTACATTTTCGGCTTCGGGTTCTGCAGGTATTATCATGTTAGTAAATTCTTACTGAAATGTTTTATTCAGTAGTAAAAACATGTATTAAAAAGATACCCGTGGGATATGGATCTTTCTTTTATTTTCACTTGATGTTTCGTTTTCGCTGCCGTGGCTCTCACTTATAAAACGTGACATTACTTAGATTTGACCTGTACGTTTACGACGGATAAAGCAGTAGACTTTTAGAACACATATAACTATCTAATTGAACCATGTACATCTGTCCGTATTTTTACATGTTCGCTTACATTTGAAAGAATTATGACATTTGTAGCAATTTTGTATAAGTTTGACGCAGAAAATAAGATATGAAATGATTATACTTTTGCGTATATCTAAGTAAGTTCATGTTGCAGGAAAATGTCAGGTTTGTTAGTCTATTTACGTTTTTACTCAGCATTACATTCAAAATACGAAAGACAGATGACTGCATGAAAACTAAGGCCTTGCAATTGTAATTAGCATAAAACATTATACAGTCTTCAAATATTTTCTGCTTACTTGCCTTATGATCACGTGCTTAATAATAGATTCTCCATGCCCTAGTTGTTACGTCACAACTGCAGTGGTACAGCAGACCTCCAATCACCCTAATGTCACAATAAAGCTCTAGAACTAACAACTTACATCAAATAGCTCTATATGTATACTAGTATTATATGGTGTTTTACTTGCTCCTGGTTCCAGTGAATCTTCCTTATACCGGTATACATTTTGTATTTCTATTTGGCTTTGGCCTGTGTATTTGATTTCTAAGAACCTCTATATAGCAACAAGAGGACCACGTGGCTTACTGGAACAGGACACGTGTTAGGTGCATTTATTATATATGTACGTTTAGATGTACTAATGATTTTTTGTTCATTTATTAGAATAAACTTCGCTAACAACAGTCTGAACTTACTGCAACAAAGCAAGAAGACTTGTCATAAACAACACACCTTCATAAAAAAAAGGATATCATAAACAACACATCTTCACTCAAAACTAAGGATATTTTAAACAACACAACTTCACAAAAATCAAAGGATATCATGAACAACACAACATCACTCCAAACTAAGAACTGTATCATATAAATAACACATCTTATTTAAAAACAACGGGTAATATAAACAACATACCTTCACTAAAAACTAAAGATATCATAAACAACACATCTTCACTTCAAACAAAGGATATTAAAAACAAAATATCTTCACTCCAAACTAAGGATATCATAAACACTGCACCTTCATTTAAAACTAAGGATACTATAAACAACATATCTTATTTAAAAACAATGGGTAATATAAACCGTACGGTAGAGATGCATTTCATATATTGTAGAACCATTTCCATTGACCATATTGTGGAGAGGTGTGTATTTTATATATTGTGGAGAGGTGTGTATTTTATATATTTTGGAGAGATGTGTATCTTATATATTGTGGGGAGGTGTGTATTTTATATATTGTGGAGAGGTGTGTATTTTATATATTGTGGAGATGTGTGTATTTTATATATTGTGGAGAGGTGTGTATTTTATATATTATGGAGAGGTGTGTATTTTATATATTGTGGAGAGGTGTGTATTTTATATATTGTGGAGATGTGTGTATTTTATATATTGTGGAGAGGTGTGTATTTTATATATTGTGGGGAGGTGTGTATTTTATATATTGTGGAGAGGTGTGTATTTTATATATTGTGGAGAGGTGTGTATTTTATATATTGTGGGGAGGTGTGTATTTTATATATTGTGGAGAGGTGTGTATTTTATATATTGTGGAGATGTGTGTATTTTATATATTGTGCAGATGTGTGTATTTTATATATTGTGGAGAGGTGTGTATTTTATTTATACTGGAGAGGTGTGTGTATAGTATATATTGTGGAGATGTGTGTATAGTATATATTGTAGAGAGCTGTGTATTTTATATATTGTAGAGAGGTGTGTATGGTATATATTGTGGAGAGGTGTGTATTTTGTATATTGTGGAAAGGTGTGTATCTTATATATTGTGGAGAGTTGTGTATCTTATATATTGTAGAAAGGTGTGTATTTTATATATTGTGGATAGGTGTGTATTTTATATATTGTGAAGCCCTACCCATTGACCATATTATGGAGAGGTGTTTATCTTATATATTGTGGAGTAGTACCCATTGAGCATATTTTGGATAGTAAAGTATTTTATATATCGTGAAGCCCTTCCAATTGACCATATTGTGGACAGTAATGTTGTTTATATTGTGAAGCCCTACCCATTGACCACATTGGTGATGGAGTGTATATTGACCAAAATGTGTATTGATTACCATTATTGACGATGTGTTTGTGACTCGTGGAATCTTTGACTAGCAAAGCAATGTCATATTCCAATAGCTATCAGTTGACCTTTGGTAAAAAAAAACTTCCGACTAGCGATATGGACACCATGTGAAATCAGCGATATTCCATATCCGCAGTATTTTGGCGTACATATCAATTTAACATAAAATCTGAAAATCATTTTTCCACGTGATTGATAGAAAGTTATTGAACCCCAACTTTTGGTTCACGTTTGTTATTCTTCAAATAAGTTTTAATTATAGAGCATGTGTTTCCTTCTTTTCATAAGTTGTTATCAAATTAGATATTTGTTTTGTCCATGTTTAAGACTCAAACAACTCAATAATTTACTATATGTTATTATTAGTAACTCCATCCCTTCATTCGCTCGTTTCAAGTTCACATGATGTGAAATTTATATCAAATTAAAGTTTGAAGTATTTTCTATCGGATAAATGTTGTTATTGTATAGCTTTATTAATGGCATATAAGAGCATACGGGTACTCGAAAGACAGTCACCCTGACACTTACAGTACCCCCCCCCCCCCCCCCCCCCCCCCCCCCCGAGAATTCCCGCCTTTTCACACCTTGAATCCTACGTCATTCTATTTTCAGTAGGAGTGTATATTTTTGATTTTCCAAATCTCAAGATTCTACTCTTTACTCTCGTATATAGAAAGTACCCATTTCATTATGTTACTGAGGAAAACACCTACAAACCTAAGAAACACACTTTCCTCAGGGACTTGGTTCAGAGGGAAACACCAGCTGATTGGCTAATTTAGTTGTGCGAGTCCTTTAATTAATTTAAATAGTGACGCAGACACATTACCTTCCGTTCTTTTGAAATTCAATATTAAATTTACATAATTTATTGAAATATGGTGCTATTTTACCTCCCTACCTAGAATTTGACATTTCTTTTAATCTTTCTTATTTTTCTCGCTTGACTCCTGGATGCCAACATTTCGCGCCTTTAACATCACTGACGAATAACGCAGGATGAGGAAACACCATTATAATGCAGTAAAATTCATTTCTCTGAGCCTTGTTTCACATCTAATATACTTGACTACGATGCTTCGCTCGTTAACCCTCAAGGTCGCCCTCAACATGATATAATTGTTTTACGCGAATGACATGTGACAGGCCTGTGTTTACTTCCATTGCATAATTTATATTTCGATCTCCACGTTGAATATTAACGCCCCATGGCGTCTGAATATCAAACACAGTTAACGACAATTATTTTTTTTAATATGATCAATATTTTCGCTCCTGTGATGCTATTTTTACCGAAGTAATTTATCAGCTATCGTTGTGAAATTTGAATCTCCATTTATATTCGGTTTACTTATTGCCGTAAATAAAATATTTAAAATTCACTTACATCCATTATTTCATAAATCATATTCCCCATTCGTGCCCCTGTCCGCGCCTCTCGGTTCTTCTAAAGCATGTTCACTCATGCGTGAAGCTCCATTGGAGGCTCCAATGCACCTAGATCTATACCTTACACTACAGGTGAGCGCATACACCGCCTTTCATAGCCTTGTTGACAACAGGTATACATTATAATCCAAGCTAGAATGAATATTAAAAATGGCTGTAGTTTTAGAAAGGTAGTGTGACCCGTCTGAGAGTATATCTTCTAAGACTGACCGGGTATACGGACTGACCAACTCATTTGTCCAGTGAAAGATCGTCCCTGTATACCGTGCCCAGTCGCCCTAGCAAGTTCAAGCCCATTACGCCTTACAAAAGACTATTTTTACCTGTGGGACGATTCGTACTCAAAGGGTTGTGTGCCACTGGTATTTACCTGCATGCTACTGTGGGTCGACAGTCGGGTTATCGTTGTTTTCCCTGACAGTCTCGGAACACATGGTGCTGACACGATGGATTTTACCATGGTAATGTCTGTATTGGAGTAGCGGATGGACTCCTAAACAGGTTTTGTGATTAGCTGATTTACAAGAGAACTTGAAATACTAGTTTTCCAGGGTTTGACACAATGAACGGGAAATCAAGCGCAGCCAGAGAGACCACGAAACGTAGGACAACCAGGTAAGTCGGTACAGCAATGATCATTATTAACAATTAATATATGTTCAATAGTTCGAGACTCGGACCGAAAGGAAGAATTCCACCACCATATGACGTCATGGATATATATTTCAGTGATTTTGTATGTGATTGTGGCGTGTACAGATCCATAATACTTGTAACACGAAATATGTTGTGTATCGATTACACGTAGTGATTGGAAATCGAAGGAGAGAATTCGTCGTCTATTCTACACGTGCTAACCGCCGGTGACATTGTCATCTTTCTGACAATATACGATTTCCCACCGGAACTTATTTAAAACGGTGTAACATTATATTCGACCTACCGCCAGGACGTTTTTGTATTACATTGGTATTGGTTAAAGAACTTGATTGGTATGTAAATGATCTTATAGAAATATTGATCACACCTTACATTTAAATAGCATGCAAACAATTCGATCATCCAATACATGATCGAACATGAGGAGTATATTTAGACATAAGTATATGAGTTTATAATTTTATATATATATATAAACATGACATGCACGTGCATTGTGTTAGAAAAAATAGGCACCAATGTCTAACATGTGACGTATATAACCAAATATTAAACCCACGCATGGTGTGAACTATTTCTAAAAAAAAATAATCACAAAGTGTCGTGGTTATGTTCAAGGTCCATACATACATACATATATGTATATACCACGTGTATTTGTTAGTAATTTGGTAACTTAACTCGTTGCTATTTAAACCGCCATTGTCACTTAGGCGTTCAAAACCGTCACGGGTCACTTCCAGAGGATGAAATAACCGTAACCATAGCTACAAGTACAACTAATCCGATTAACCCCTGAATTACCATTGCGCAAACACGATATGATGTATATTTTTTGTCCGGATGGGGAGGTTGAGAAGAAAATGAGATGATTACTCAAAGGTTAAGATGTAATAATTACATTTTTTTTAATTGACGATTTTTTGAAGTTTTCGAATGCTTGCGATCTAGTTATATTTTACAATCCTGGGCTGATGTTACATTGGTGAAGTGATTGCTACCATGAATAAGAGGGTAGGACATTAAATTGGAACCCCTTAAAAGTATTTTTGTTGTCGAAAATGCCTCGTGAAAAAGACAGGCTTGCCGAATAATGTCAAAATAATGTTGTAGGGGTTATTTCAGATGTTGAAATCTTGTCCATGACATCAGGAGTTAGAACCATGCCTGCCTTTACATAGGGTTTCACATGTATACCCTCTAAACACGACGTGGGGGGGGGGGGGGGGGGTACAAGGGGGAGGGGTACAAAACTCCAAACTGTTTTCCAATACACCGGGGTTCAAACGTGTCCCCTAACTGGAACTCTTTACTTCAAATACGACTTTTAAGTATTGAGTAATACTAGAAATACTAGCCGGTGGGGAGAAATAAGAAATAAGAATTTGAAGTATTGAGTAATACTAGAAATACTAGCCGATTGAGCCTATAGGTAACATTGTACGGAATCAGCATCTGAATCCGCGATTTGGCGGAAACTAAGTGGGCTTGTCACAACAGGTAGATGCTATTGTTTTATCGTGACAAACAGAGTGGATCATCTCTCCACCCAGATCGATACCGAAGCTTGATTAAATATTAATTGCAATATTGATCTAAAATAATGGCCAATTATATTCCATAAATACTCAACTGCTAATGGACTTACGCGAAGCACGTGCAGGCCAAAGATGACCTACTTCTGAGAACCTTTTTTTTCCCATATATTTAGTTTTTATTTCATCCAAATGCAAAACAAGCATATAGGGAACAGGACAATATTACCATCAATACTAATGAGATGTACAAGACATGTTGTAACTGCATTGTGTTATCAATATACACTGTAAACTCACCAGTTTCAACTTATTGAATTATAAGACAAAACCGTGACGTCATACATAGTAACGATACGTCATAACGGATGACTACGCATGTATGTAATATCACTTTTTGTCTTGGTGAAAACAGACTATGATTTGTGGAGTTATATAAATCTGGGGTTGAAATTTGCTTCTTTTATATAGGCGTTCAGTGTTCAAGAATTTACATTTTCTGCAACCATTGTACACTTATGCAAATGTCAGATTATAATTTAATGACAGGTTTGAATAATTCAGCACAGTCAAGTTATGAATTATGTGTAAGGAAGTTGAGTCAGAATCATATAGAAAATACAACAGCCATTTTTGTTTCTAAAAATGTCTGTATTGAACAATTTATGCTAAAATACGTTTCTCAAATCAACATGTTTAGACAATTGTGAGAGGGAAATACGGGTTATGTTATAAACTGTAGAATCATCAGAGGTTAAAAAAATACATTACTATGTGTCTAAATTCATGTCAATATAACAAAATGCAGATTTTGTATGTCAAGAATGTAGTGTTCTCAGCATACAGCTTGCATGCCTGGTAAACTCTATAAGTAAGTCTATGTCATTAATAGGATTTTTATTGAAAAATAATGAATAAAAATGTTAAATAAATTAAATCAAATTTAGTTTTTCAGTGAATAGATTTCTTTGGTATAGAACATGCTTTATGGAAATAAAAAATGATACAAGCTGGTGTCTTGTGTCGTCTGCCTTTGTCCAGGTAACATGTCCTTAATCATACAGGTGAGACGTTTTTCAACACTTGTTGATTACAGGTGACGTGTGTATTGGGGCTATGTAAATTGGAGTATGACGACTGATGTTTTATGCATTAAGTGATTGAAGATGGATTGAGGCTTTTTTGTTTCGCGAGACACTCATACCTGATGTAATCTCGTAAAAACTGTCTAAATAATCCATTCTCCAACCACGAGGACGAGGGGGGGGGGGGGGGGGGGTGATCGACTGTTAGTACAAAGGGTCATTATAAATGGATAAACGAAAAATGCTTTTGTTCAAAGTTGAATAATTCTTAATTATTAAATAACTGTTGCATGTTGTCTAGTCATACAGACTCTAGAGTATATATATATATACATGTCAATCTCGGTTTACCTGTGCGTCACCATTTGTAACAAAGTAGTGTCATATACATCTCAATACATTAATGGGTCAACCATGATTGCCAATTTTTTAAACACACATATACATATAATTATGTCAGCGGTGGATAAATCAGGACCTTTATCCTATCATTTATAACCAAGTGAATACATATTTGCCGTGTTATAATTAGAAATGCCGACGGTCCGTCATTTTGCAAAATCATGTTATCTTAAACCTTGACCTTCAACGATGTACCATGCGTGTCAGGTAGAACTCTTAGCCTAACATAAGATCCGTGTTCTCAACTTTCAACATCCTAAGGGTGCATTAACATAATGATAAAGCCAGAGAACGTAACATAAAGAAATTTAATATCTGTTGATAATGTATGTACATAGTATATATAAAAAAAAAAATTAAAAAACAACAACAACAAATTATTGTGATGAATGCTACTACATTTTGTTCCTATCATGACCAAGTTCTTATTTCATTTCAGCAAATTTTAATATTGTTTATAAAACAATCGGATTGGACAACCTTGTCTTTGGTTAAAACACAATAAGCCCTGTATACGATCTTCCCCGCTTAGGATATTCTCATTTCATTCTTGTCAAATAAATTTTAAAATCTATCACGGCAACTTCAAAATATATCGTATCGTAAATGATCTTATATGAAGCATATTTTTTTATGTGAGTTTCTTGAAAGGTTATTGTCTAGAACTGATAAAGGAAACTTTAGACATTTAATCATTAAGTTGATAATTCACCTTTGAATGTTCAGCCGCGGTAGCTTGGTTCTGTGCTAATTTAAGCGTTTAATTGTGTGTTTTCTTTCAGTTGACAAGTATCTGTGAAAAATTGTGAAACATTTATCTTTTAAAATCTATATTCCATCTGTATTAGGCACTAAACTGAATTTAATTGTTTTCCCAGGTAATTATAAATCAGGCTTTATAAAATATTGACAATGACAATTTGTTTCCGATAAAAATAAACAATTGTTCAGCCTGTCTAACTTTCATCTGTGATCTGCAGTTTTCTGTGTTTAGCAAAAAGGGTATCCTGTCGTTTTCAAAATTAATTTCATAAAGCTGTCATTAAACTTTTATAAGCTGGGAAAACCAGCCTTAAAAATCTGTGACATCATTTATGTAATTCTAATAGGCATCAAAGCAGAAACTTTGTAATTTTCAAATATTATTACGTACCAAAATATACAACAATGGGTGTTTGTAACAATGATATACAATGAAATATCACAATGGTATTTTTAATGTCATACATTGTAATACCACAATGGATATTCTAAAAATGTAATATATTGTAATACCACAATGGGTATTTGTAACAATGTCATACATTGTAATACCACAATGGGTATTTGTAACAATGTCATACATTGTAATACCACAATGGATATTCTAAAAATGTAATATATTGTAATACCACAATGGGTATTTGTAACAATGTCATACATTGTAATACCACAATGGGTATTTGTAACAATGTCATACATTGTAATACCACAATAAGATATTCTAAAAATGTAATATATTGTAATACCACAATGGGTATTTGTAACAATGTCATACATTGTAATACCACAATAGGATATTCTAAAAATGCAATATATTGTAATACCACAATGGGTATTTGTAATAATGTCATACATTGAAATACCGCAATGTGTATTTTTAACAATGACGTACATTGTAATACATTTGCATAGTGAAAGATATAAACATCTATTTTATAGCAAATGCTGAAGGTAAAAGCGCGATCTAAGAATCGAACCCGGGTCTTATAGGCGGCAACCAAAACGTCTTCCGAACACCCCCATACAACAACAAAAATGCTATATATTAAACGTTTTCTGCACATTTTCTAATTTCAAAATATTGATTTGAATCCTAACGCATGTGCTGTAAATATATATATAATAGATACATTTCTTACACATGTTTTGTATACTGTTGTTTGTGACGAGCTGGTTAATGTTGTCCTATGCTGTCACTCGACTCTAATTGACATATGTACCTACATCAAATATACATGTATACCTTATTGAATTTGACAAGATAAGTGGCAACAGGTTTTCTCTGACCAGCCATCGTCGCCCTATGTCGGCACAATCACCCAATCTCCTATCGACTTATCTCCCCTGGGGGTTACATGATATTTTGTACCTGGAGGTGGCGCTGCTGACAGTTCCTTTTAAGATACTGTTAGCAGCCGACGGGCATATTTCTAATCAATGTTTGTCAATACAAATAGAGCGATTTTATGTAACAGTTTCCTGTCTAAGATGCTATTTCGGCAACTTTAGATATACTTATATGAATCTATAAATAACTCATTCTCGGCGGGTAGTATATTATCGTCTTAGGAGGATTATAATATAATGTACAATGTATCGACAAATTGGTTTCTGATTCAATGTTTCATGAATCATAAACATATTAAAATTGAATGTATATGTTAAGATTAACTTTCAAACCACAGACTTAGATTGTGATCCAATGCCGCGGATTAAGATTGAAGCATTATAATCAACGCACATTCCTTCAAAATTCCGCTGTTATGGTTGAAGTTTTAGTCAAAATTTATATATACATTTTATATTTTTTTAATTATATTGTAATTAATAAAGTACAAATGATGTAATTTTGTATTTATCCGCCTTTATAATCTGAAGTATGAATGCTAGTTTTTTTTTATTGTTTGCCTTTAAGTTACATTTTAATCTAGAATTATAAATGACATTCAAAATTTAATTAATTTGAAGTGAAATGTAATTGTTATCATTTGAAGGCGTATGGCTGTTTTTATCTGATTACGGTTCTATATATATTGTATTAAGGATATATATAGTCATCCCGATATACTTCGGTGATTTTAGAAAATATTTCAATAAACAGTTAGAAATATTTGTAATCGCCCAATGAATGGCCGAACTTCGCTCATCCGTGTCATGCTCCGTCGTATTTAAAGCTGACCGTGTCAGGGTGGACAAATCAGGCCGTCATTGTGTCCGTGCTGGTCATCTGACCTGGCTCCTGTACCCTAGACAGGAGAAAGTGGCCATTACAACACGTCTATAAACATCCCGTAAAGATATACATAGGATCTTATAATCGGGTATCCCTCGTGAATGGAGACAGAGATGTCCCGCAGGGCATGGATTCCACGGTAATTGTATAGGTTGAAACGATGTCGACTGGGGGTCTCCGAAAGGAGCGTATCACAAAGATTGGATTTTTGAATTAATCTCAACGAATTGGAATACTTAAATTATTTTTGACATACTTGTGAAACACCTTTTATGTATTTAATGGCTCTTCAAGGCTTTCTTTCTCTAATACCAAACGTTACTAATCTGCTGACCAATGAATGAGCGGGGTCTTCGCTTCAAGGTCAAGGCGACATGTTTGTACTGATTGACTGCCCGAGTTGTTTATCTTTAATTTTCTCGGACAACGGTCTCCATGTTACGAATACTTAACTAAGACCGGTGTTGTAGAGTTATACTAATTCAACATGTGTCAGGGTTGGATAATTATTGTGGAATTCAAAAAGGCCAATGCAAGTCTTACACGGCGATATTTTGATAGCATTGTACAACTCTTACAAATGCTTCCGAAAGTACATTATTCGTTGGCGGACATGTTTACAGAAATTTCAGAAAAATGCCCTTTTCAGAAGTTTCATTTCGAATGAAAATTATTTAACAGTCTACCAACACAATGGCATACACCAATCTCAAAGATCAAACACAATAGCGTAAATGGCCACACATGTATAGTTGTCCTAAATCATTACAATGTCATACAGGACAACCCGGCCATCTTAAATGTTCATCAACACGATATGGTGGTAAAGGACTACAGAGTAGTCACAACTGTCAATCATCATTACAATGTCATACAGGACCACACGGTAGTCTTAACGGTCCGTCATCAGAGTATTGTCATACAGGGCCACACGGTAGTCTTAAATGTCCATCAAAGTAATGTGATACAGGACCACACGGTAGTCTTAAATGTCCATCAAAGTAATGTCATACAGGACCACACGGTAGTCTTATACGGTCCGTCATCAGAGTATTGTCATACAGCACCACACGGTAGTCTTAACGGTCCATCAAAATAATGTCATACAGGGCCACACGGTAGTCTTAAATGTCCATCAAAGTAATGTCATACATGACCACACGGTAGTCTTATACGGTCCATCAACACAATAATGTCATACAGGGCCACACGGTAGTCTTATACGGTCCATCAACACAATATGGTCATACAGGACCACACAGTAGTCTTAAATGACCATCAACACAATATGGTCATACTTGACCACACGGTAGTCTGAAATGTCAATCAACACGATATTGTCGTACATGACCAGGCGACAGTCTTAACGGTCCATCAACACAATATGGTCATACAGGGCCACACGGTAGTCTTAATGGTCCATCAACACCATATGGTCATACAGGGCCACACGACAGTCTTAAAGGTCCATCATTACAAAAAGGTCATACGTCACAACACAGCAATCTTAAAGATTGAAATAAATGTCATAAGGAACATACGGCGGTCTTAATAACCATCCAACACCATGTCACACGCAATTCAACATAATAAAAATCTTAACAGCGGAACAGTCAGGAAAAGTATAAAGAACCAAGATAAGAATTTTGAAATGTCTGGGCGATGTAAATAAATGTTATAATTCCCCAATACATGAAAATGCATTTTATTGTTTACAGTCGGAAGAATATATTATTTGTGCTACATGAACAAAACTATACAAGTTTGGTAATTGTGAGTTTCTAATAAGCTGATCTACTTCCAGTTTTCATCGTGGGTTTCCACACAGACACCAACCTTAATATTCCCTCGAATTAAAATTACAGAAAAGAATTTAAATAGAAAAATAACTTTATGTAAAGTGGCTGTGTTAAGTTTGTAATACAGTTTTATTTTTGTATTTAGTCTGCCGACTGTCTGGACGTGTATTTATTATAATTTATTAAGAGGCCTTGTCACTTTAAATCGTATTATATGATGTGAAGTGCTGCATATTAATATTACGTTGTATATTGTGTTAAAAACATATCTGATGTACATGTATATATATATTTACACAGGGACCTGACACACATTTCAATCCCCAATTTCCGTGAAAATTCTTTTTTTCTAATTCACACATCAAAGATTTGAATTTTTTTGAAGATTTTTTTTATTCAACTCTGGCGCACTCAGGCGCACTCTTGTGCGCAATAAGAGGTCCTACATTTGCAAGGTACTTTAAACATGACGCAATAGAGTTTGTGCCTTATAAATGTTGTCATGCCCCTGTGTCACTGAGTGTAATCTGTAATGTATGGACACTAGAGACTATCACTGTGTGTAATCTGTAATGTATGGACACTAGAGACTGTCACTGTGTGTAATGTATGGACACTAGAGACGGTCACTGTGTGTAATGTATGGACACTAGAGACTGTCACTGTGTGTAATGTATGGACACTAGAGACTGTCACTGTGTGTAATCTGTAATGTATGGACACTAGAGACTGTCACTGTGTGTTATGTGTAATGTATGGACACTAGAGACTGTCACTGTGTGTAATGTATGGACACTAGAGACTGTCACTGTGTGTAATCTGTAATGTATGGACACTAGAGACTGTCACTGTGTGTTATGTGTAATGTATGGACACTAGAGACTGTCACTGTGTGTTATGTATGGACACTAGAGACTGTCACTGTGTGTAATGTATGGACACTAGAGACTGTCACTGTGTGTAATGTGTAATGTATGGACACTAGAGACTGTCACTGTGTGTAATGTATGGACACTAGAGACTGTCACTGTGTGTAATGTATGGACACTAGAGACTGTCACTGTGTGTAATGTGTAATGTATGGACACTAGAGACTGTCACTGTGTGTAATCTGTAAGGGACACTAGAGACTGTCACTGTGTGTAATGTATGGACACTAGAGACTGTTCACTGTGTGTAACTGTATTGGACACTAGAGACTGTCACTGTGTGTAATGTATGGACACTAGAGACTGTCACTGTGTGTAATGTATGGACACTAGAGACTGTCACTGTGTGTAATGTATGGACACTAGAGACTGTCACTGTGTGTAATGTATGGACACTAGAGACTGTCACTGTGTGTAATGTATGGACACTAGAGACTGTCACTGTGTGTAATGTATGGACCCTAGAGATCTGTCACTGTGTGTAATGTGTCATGTATGGACACTAGAGACTGCACTGTGTTAATGTATGGACACTAGAGACTGTTCACTGTGTTGTAATGTATGGACACTAGAGACTGTCACTGTGTGTAATGTATGGACACTAGAGACTGTCACTGTGTGTAATGTATGGACACTAGAGACTGTCACTGTGTGTAATGTGTAATGTATGGACACTAGAGACTGTCACTGTGTGTAATGTATGGACACTAGAGACTGTCACTGTGTGTAATGTATGGACACTAGAGACTGTCACTGTGTGTAATGTATGGACACTAGAGACTGTCACTGTGTGTAATGTATGGACACTAGAGACTGTCACTGTGTGTAATGTGTATGGACACTAGAGACTAGTCACTGTGTGTAATGTATGGACACTAGAGACTGTCACTGTGTGTAATGTATGGACACTAGAGACTGTCACTGTGTGTAATGTATGGACACTAGAGACTGTCACTGTGTGTAATGTATGGACACTAGAGACTGTCACTGTGTGTAATGTATGGACACTAGAGACTATGTCACTGTGTGTAATGTATGGACACTAGAGACTGTCACTGTGTGTAATGTATGGACACTAGAGACTGTCACTGTGTGTAATGTATAATGTATGGACACTAGAGACTGTCACTGTGTGTAATGTATGGACACTAGAGACTGTCACTGTGTGTAATGTATGGACACTAGAGACTGTCACTGTGTGTAATGTATGGACACTAGAGACTATCACTGTGTGTAATGTATGGACACTAGAGACTGTCACTGTGTGTAATCTGTAATGTATGGACACTAGAGACTGTCACTGTGTGTAATGTATGGACACTAGAGACTGTCACTGTGTAATCTGTAATGTATGGACACTAGAGACTCACTGTGTGTAATGTATGGACACTAGAGACTGTCACTGTGTGTAATGTATGGACACTAGAGACTGTCACTGTGTGTAATGTATGGACACTAGAGACTGTCACTGTGTGTAATCTGTAATGTATGGACACTAGAGACTCACTGTGTGTAATGTATGGACACTAGAGACTGTCACTGTGTGTAATGTATGGACACTAGAGACTGTCACTGTGTGTAATGTGTAATGTATGGACACTAGAGACTCACTGTGTGTAATGTATGGACACTAGAGACTGTCACTGTGTGTAATCTGTAATGTATGGACACTAGAGACTGTCACTGTGTGTAATGTATGGACACTAGAGACTGTCACTGTGTGTAATGTGTAATGTATGGACACTAGAGACTGTCACTGTGTGTAATGTGTAATGTATGGACACTAGAGACTGTCACTGTGTGTAATGTGTAATGTATGGACACTAGAGACTATCACTGTGTGTAATGTATGGACACTAGAGACTGTCACTGTGTGTAATGTGTAATGTATGGACACTAGAGACTATCACTGTGTGTAATGTATGGACACTAGAGACTGTCACTGTGTGTTATGTATGGACACTAGAGACTGTCACTGTGTGTAATGTATGGACACTAGAGACTGTCACTGTGTGTAATCTGTAATGTATGGACACTAGAGACTGTCACTGTGTGTAATGTATGGACACTAGAGACTGTCACTGTGTGTTAACTATATATGTATGTTGGCCGTGTGTAGTCAACATACAATTGTAGCTTCGAATAGGCATTCTTTAACATTTGATTTTTCATTTTATTGTATGCAAATCTCGGTTCATTGTCCCATAAAATTCAAAGATATTTATTTGATACGACTGTATTGTTATGTACCATTAAATACAGCCTTGCATGATTACTGAAGTCTGCGACGTGCAACACAAAGAAATCATTGCATTTTTACACGATTTGACCAGACATCACAATTCTACATACACAGACCGATAATATTAACCCACGTAACAAATCCGCTTCTCCTAGATCAAAATAAGGTTTTGTTGAACACAAAGTGTTATTTATAGAGGTACGATGTAAATTACCATAGCCTTGAGACGTCGGTAGATTTAGCAGATGATTTTTTTTTTTATTTCATTTCACTATAAAACAAATTTTAAATTTTATCGGGTTTTTTTCAATATGTAAAGATGTGTTAACGAGAGAAGTGAAATCCACTTGTAATGCAACCAAAAAGCGATATCGTTTTAAGGATGATAAACATATTTTTATATATTTTACCGTCCTACATAAGATTCAAATCTAGAGTCTGGAAATTGCAGCAGAATAAAAGAAATGTTCACGCACATTAGTGGTATCGCTTAAACATCTATATACGGTGTTAACATCCGTGATTTACATTTCCAGCGTCCAATCCGTTCACGGTGAATGCACATAATGTACACAATTGTTAATGCACCCGAGTTATATAAAAGTGGCTGGTTCCTCATAAAATGAATTATAAACATGCTCGGAACAGAACGTCAGGCGCTACTGTGAAGTATGAAGTTTTTCTGTCTGACCTCCGGTGATTTTGTTGGTTTCTGGACCAGTTCTTTTTGTTTTTATATGTGTATTTGGTAGATAAATAGCAGCACTATAAAAAAAATTGTTGAAGTCTTGTAAAAGATCTTCGAAGTGCTACTGGCATTTTTTTTGGAACTAGAGACTATTTTTGATTTGCCCTCGCGTTCTGCTATGCCAGAAGCTGAGTTACAACAGAAATATATTGAAATCAGGAAACTAGAATATTTGATTTAACTCCTCTGCATTGATGATTGACGATAGGTATTATTTAAGTTTTCTTTAAGAAGATATAAGCATCTTGTCACTATTAATAAGGAAATGGCAAAATGTAAAAAACAACAACATTTTAGTAAATTTGTGGTGAACGGGAGGCAAAATGGTTGAACAGACGGCGATTGGTAAACCTCTTAATGCTTCGTAGCGCGGGGTCATAAAAACGTAATAGAATAAAAACAGCTGGTTGCTTACTTAATCATTATTTTGCACACAAGGAAATATACGCGACAAATACTTTCTACTTAATCACTTCCTGCAGGGCTGAATTTAGGTAATGCCATGCCATAGGCCATAAATGATGAAGCCCCCCCCCCCCCCCCCCCCCCCCCTTGAATCTGACTCTGACATCTGACGTATTGTCCTACATGTAGCTCCCTCGTTACAGTCTCGAGCTTCTTGAAATTTAATGTCTTTGTAAAATAATCTAGATGTGATCCTTTTTTCTATTTTGCATCTATATGATATATAGAACTGGTTATCACATCATTTTGAGACCAGGCTAGAGTGTCAATTTGGCTCCCTCGGCCCAGTTTGAAGCCATATCACGTGGTGGGTGTCCATTGTGAAGCTCAGTGTCCACCACTCCCTGAACTGACCGTGAACCTGCCAGTCACCCTATATAAGCCATAAACCGACCAAATGTGTGAAAAGCAACTTTGACGGAAACAATGAGCCATGCCGATATTAGCTGGCTACCCAGAGGCAAACTTTGTCCCCATGATAAGTTAAGACTCGGAGTTTTCGGTAAACGGTGTACTTTAGGCCATATCCACCCCGGGTGGTTGCCGACATCTCACCGGTACCCACGGCCGCTAATGAGCAATTCAAGCCGCTATTCGATTAAATTTGCTCTGGAGATTACTGTTGACAGAAAAGCTTGGGAACGGACTGACCTCAGTCTGCTTTGCTCTCCAAATTATTGACACTTATTTCAAGATTCTATGTCTCTATTGACACGCCGAATAAACGCTTTATAATTATACACCATTTGAATATGACGCGGACACCCAATGGCCGTTAAGTTTGCTCAGCGCAGATCTGTAGTAAATTTACTTACCACAGCCGTAAGCCTAAGTCGTATACCCATGGGAAAACGTAGGCGAAAGAGTTTTTACAGGATGTTCATAATTGGTAGAGACTGGAGTAAAAGTAATTTGAACGCCATATAATAGAGGTTTAATATGAAACTAAGTTTAGACCAGTAGCTACCGTGTGTGCCCAGGACTAGGTCAGCTGTGGTCGGGGTAGTAGTTGTAGTAATGGTAGTAGTTAATGGCGTACCCCGTGATAATGAAAATGGTTGCGCAACAACGCTTGTATTTGAATCATAATCATATTAAATGCTGAGGTGATTGCATTTCGTATCCCGATAACAATGTCGCCATTGCACGTTTACGCTTGTTTTGCGAATACCGGCATTCCATACTGAATTAGTCTTTTGTAATGCACGCATTGTTCTGCTATGCGTTTATAGGGCGAGTAACGAAAATGAAATTCACGTTTATATACAATGCCATATGTGTGTATGTGTATCTGGGATAAGTGATCGTGGCAAGAATCACAAGTACCAGAACTTTCCTTCAAAATTTTCCTTGACCAATTAAGTCAGAAGATATAAAAACTAACATTTTGTGAGAAGTCCATTACAAAGCTGTCTACGAATGTAAATGAGTCCTAAAACTTTTAATCGTGTCTCAAAATATGGCGAGGGACTGATGAGGATAATTGTATAATGAACATATATTTAATTTGTTTTATTTGAAAAAAAAAACACTTCTAAGACTCCTTTTAGAAAATCTCATATGAAACATTCCCGTTCCTAATTTTGAGGTCAATATTGGGGAATTGCATATTGCCGATATAAATCCATTAAACTTGATCAACTAGGACATTGTGACATTTGACTGTTGTTGTAAATAAAAGTTTCATAGTGTCTTGTTTGTTGTAAATTCTAGTTTAAAATGAACATTTTAACATCTTTAAAGTTCTAACTCATAAGTTAACTGGATGATCTAAATAACATGGGACGTGAATGAATATAAATAAGTTTAATTTAAAGGAGAATTGGACGGTTTTTATATTTTAGTTTGTAAATAGGAACTCGACACTTCAGGTCATTCCAGTCAATTGAGTTTTGTACACCGTTTCAAAATTCACCCGTTGAAACCCAAATTTTCTCTCGGTATGATATTTCACGATATAGTCTCGTGCTGTCACGATAGTTACAGAACAAGGCGTTATCTATGCAAGTCTGTAGGTCTAAGATTAACAAATAGATACGACTTGTTAATCTTAACCTCGTAAATTTTGTCGTGGCATTACAAAACACGGGATATATATCATTAAGATGTTTTAAATGTGTTGCTCTACTATAGCAATTGTTGAGCATTTTTTGCACACTGAGCGTAGATGTTAAATCTTTTTCCTGGATAATATGTGAGATGGCCGAGTGGTTAATGTGTCCTGACACTTTATCATTAGCCGTCCACCTCTGGGTTGCGAGTTCGAAACCCACGTCAGGCAGTTGCCAGGTACTGACCGTAGGCCGGTGGTTTTTCTCCGGGTACTCCGGCTTTCCTCCACCTCCAAAACCTGGCACGTCCTTAAATGACCCTGGCTGTTAACAGGACGTTAAACAAAACTAACCAGACCAAAATTGTGAGATATATTTCAACAGTTAACTATGAAAGGGCTGGAAGATATTCCTCCTGGTAAACATGTCCTGTTTATTATCATTGATCTTAATTCAAATTGCACGCATAAATAAATTGTAATAAGATCAAGTCTGCAGTCAAAATCTATTCGTTCTCTTGACAAAGTTCCAAATATTCTTTCCTCTTTTTTTTTTTTTTTTTCCTCTTTTTTTTTTTTTTTTTGTTGTGTCCACTCTCCTCCCAACATTTTTTGTTGGTTTGACACTGGTACCTCTGCTGTTCAGAAAGCTAACTCTCTACCTCATTTCATCATAAAGTCATTTCTCTCTTGTTCCACTAGGAGATATGTTGTCGTGTACACGTTTTTGTGTGAGACAGTTTCGCGTGACCTGCTCACTTGTCACAAGTGAGTAAACATGCCGACAGACATCAATGAAGCTTTAGTCTCATCTATAATGCAGACTCCATTAAAGGTACCGATTGTTCTCGCTATAAATCTGTTATGGCCCGCACTTCCTGGAGGCCGTCGTTGTGATTGGTTGGTAATCAATATTTTCCTTCCGGAAGTGGCGTAGTAAGCTATTATATTGTTCTATGGATTTGATAGTGTGGACGATTTTTACGATCAATATGCACCTTTGTCGCCATTTCCCTAATAATGCTTTCGGATTTTATAATGTTTAATATTATTGACCGTAGATATTGCAGTTCAAGAATCCGTGTCTGATACCCCGTCCCGCGGCATTCAACAGCAATTTCATGGTAGCGAAAACGCTCTCTATGTTTAATAATCAAAATGCATATAAATGTACATTAATTATCGAAATCTGTGTGTCGACTCCATCCGCTGTGGTACGATACAGACCAATGATACAAGCAAGCCGATGGAATGTAACCACAATTCTCAGCATTTAGTCAACAAAACCAGAAAATCATATCTTTGCTATACCACAGTAAATATGATCGATAATACTTTTAAAGCACTTAGCATACCTGACTATGATAATATTTGTATTGGTGTAGCTTCTTTGTAAATATATTGGAATCCTTTATTGATTTTTATGACAATTGTTTATTTTTATTTTTTTTTTGGTAAATAACAAAGCATCTGTATAAGACCTATATCGACCATTGGACATGGCTGGCGAGATAAAACCATGATGTGAAAAAAACGAACGGTCTACTCTGAGTAAGAAGTTTTCGTTGTCTTCATTCAGATTTTCTGGGAGTAAATATTTGGTATGAATTTGCTAAAATGCCTACGTAAACATTTCGATTTGCTGGACATTCTCGACAATGCTGTACTTATCCACAAAGTACTTTCTCAAACAAGTTCTATGGTAAATTTATCTTTAAGCTACACAAGTGTTCTTTCTGAAGGAGGGTTTTTTCTCATTCATTCAAACACATAAATACTCCAGACATATTGCGCTATATTCACATCTCACACACCACAAACAATGTACCGAGACTCCTTCTGTAGCTTGGACTGCTATATCAACTCTCTAGAAATCTCAGATTTTCATATGGTTTGGGATAGGATGATGTTGATTTTATCTTCGCCTGATTGAAACTATTTCTTTAGTTAAGAAATAGTATACAATTATTGACTGGGACTGAGGACAACAGCGATTTTGTTAGCACCTAAGATCATGTCTATTGCCTAACGCGAAGTTTGTGTAGGGAATTTTAGACACTAATATAAAAATTCAAATATATTTCATGTCTTGACGTTTCGGTAATGCTTTCAATTGCTAATATTGCTTATACTACTATTCATTGCTTGATAGCATGGACATGCGCAAAAAATGAAAATGTATCACGTGTCATATTTATGTTCATTTGTCGTGAAAGATACTTTTATTTTTTGGCAAATATGACATGTTTTTGGTGGTTCTAAGTACATTGTATTGAATTGTCATCTTAATGTTTAAACAAGTATTTCTGGCAACTAATTATGTACAAATGCACACCCAAAGGAACATTCATCATATACAAAAAAATGTTGTGTATAAGAACACCGATACATCTTATTGGAGAATATAAAAGTACAAGGCATAGAAAGATTCGTTTTGAGAGGTAGCTTTGCGTGATTCAGGTGAAGGATTTTTACCTGACAAGGTGATGATCTTGGAATAAAATCGGTAGTGTGCGTCAGTGGGGTATCCTAGATATCTGATAAGATTAACTGACAAGTGCTTTTGTTTTGGTGTCTGTGTTTACAAAAATATTGTCACATATATACTTTTTCGGATGCATCTGGGGGCGTTTTAAGTATACTGGTTAAAAATCATCACCGGGATTGCTTTGTACTGTATTATATTACATATAGGAGGACAATTGACGTTTCTAATTAGTAAGCTTTGTGAACAGGTTGATATGAGTTTTAAACATAATGGCATTTTTTTAAAGATGTTTCGTCATCGAAGTTTTTGCTTGCATCAACAAGATTTTGTGATTACGCGGGCACACATTAACAGCCAGTTACAACACATGACATCCATTACTCCGGTCAAAGAAGGTTAGGTAGGTCGTCAGCCGGCGTGTACCAACAGACACCGGGAAAGTAAACTCGACAATCAGTTTAAAATTGATGAGGGTGGCTTGTCACCTAAGTAATGCAATACTTTTTTTCTTTTGAGAGTAAATTGATTTACATAACTCGAGAGGTGCCCTTTAAAGACTATTTTATTCTTTATTTAAATGTGGATCAAGGTTACATGGCTTCCTGCCACGATGTGAATTCTTGAAGGGTGTTTTTGTGAGATTGGTATCGCTCGCGCCGGCACTGAGTACGTCTCAAACAATTTCAAAGACAATTAGAACAGGGCGTGCTCGATTTAAACGCCCACCCGTTTATATATAATACAGCAGAAGGCTTATATTTTGAAGTTCATTTTTGAAAGACACCTTTGAACATGAGATTGTTTGAGTAAGGAAGGACCTTTGTCTTGTTCAAATAAACTCTGTCAAAATTCATCGAGATTCTACCTTTCGCTTACCTAGAACTGGCATGACTTTAAATATATCATTTTTTATTCACCAGCGAAATCAATTTTATGCATAACCTCTTTTTCAATAGTATCTTAACTGTGTGACCAAGCTTTGGAACGATCGTGATGATGATGATATTTTGTTAAGAATATAGAACATGTTATGAACGAAGATCTAGATTTACGTTTTTTTCTTTTTCTACATGGATTGGCAGATGTAGCCTTAATATTTGTAGAAAGTGTGTAACTTCTATTGATGTTCACAGGTGTTTAAAGCAGCGTTTAAATGCGTATAAAACTGGAAAAACTCGATCGAGCGCAAGTGTATAATGACTGACACTCTGTCGAATAGTGAGGTAGTGTTAGAAGAGAGTTGTCGATGTAGTGGCGAGATTCTGGACATGGGTGATTTCTATATGTTGGCTAGTGAATTACATATACCGAAATATGATCTCGAGATGGAGCTTCAGACCGTCATGAGCAGCCTGTGGGGCCTCACGTAGGTATTCCATGGTGTAACCCATTACATTTATCCTATTTTGTGTGATGTACAAGGACATATCAAACATGTGATATTTTTGTCAATTGTACACGGACATATCAAACACGTGATATTTTGTCAGTTGTACAAGGACAAATCAAGCATGTGGTATTTTGTCAGTTGTACATTGACACATCAAACATGATATTTTGTCAGTTGCACAAGGACATATCAAACGTGATATTTTGTCTGATGAACAAAAAGATATCAAGCATGTGGTATTTTGTCAGTTGTACATTGACATATCAAACGTGATATTTTGTCTGATGAACAAAAAGATATCAAGCATGTGGTATTTTGTCAGTTGTACATTGACACATCAAACATGATATTTTGTCAGTTGCACAAGGACATATCAAACGTGATATTTTGTCTGATGAACAAAAACATATCAAGCATGTGGTATTTTGTCAGTTGTACATTGACACATCAAACATGATATTTTGTCAGTTGCACAAGGACATATCAAACGTGATATTTTGTCTGATGAACAAAACATCAAACATGTGGTATTTCGTCAGTTGTGCAAGGACATATCGAACTTGTGGTATTTTGTCGGTTGTACAAATATATTTTGTCAGTTGTACAAGGACATATCGCACATGATGAACTAAGGTTATAATAGTACATTGTACAATCTATCCACTGTCCGAATGGGTAAGGCATATCTATATTAGATATATCAAGTGGTTTTAAAAACTTTCCTCTTCAATACATTGAATGTACTTTTGCAATCTTGACCTACTTAAAGTTACGAACTCTCACCCTAAATTTCATTTCGTGAGAGCACCTGGGTCGCCTTTGTACCGTTCCGTTTGTTTGGGTATTGTCTGGTCTCGTGTTGTGTTTTGGGGCGTTCACACAGTTCGTTTAGTCTCTTGGGGCGTTATTGGTCTGTTCGACAGATCTCCAAGTATGTATTTTAGATGTTTATTTATATTTCTTGTTGTGATTTTGTGAACCATTCCAACTAATAAGTGATCATTAATACCGCCCTCGATATTTCATGTCTTTATTCATTAGATATCGTTCAAGAGTTTCTGCTTTTGCCTATACTTTGATTTTCTGAAAATATATTATGTATAAATATTTCTTTAAGTATTTTTTCATTATTTCGGATATTTTAAACCACTCATAGAAACACAATTCACTTACCAACACAGACACAATATACACACTCGATTGACACGTTGTAGCCATCAAGTACTGTTCAACTCTCTTTCATGTATGATTGCATTTCCAAATACTTCCTCTGAAACCAACATTGAATTTGAAAATCTTTTGATCAAAGAAATTCTGAAATACACTCAGCATTTTTCACATGTAATAGGGATACGTTGCAGTGCCGTTTTAAGCTACCAACGGTGTGTTTGCGAATAAATCTGTCATATAAAGCCAAAAAAAACCTGATGGAATATATTAAACATCTTGTCGATAAAACTATTGTATCTACGTGCCTTGTCGTTATGGTTTCTATGTGTAACTTTATTCATTGCGGTCTCATATGTACTCAGACTAGGTATAACCAAACATTAAACGACAGGTTGGAATTCAAATTTGGTTTATTATCTATAGTCTTTTTATTGCCTTAATGATTTTTCCAGACTCCTCTTGTATATTGAATTCCTCTATGCCAATACCTTCAATGCAGGTGTGCCATGTCCGCCCACCTTCACTCAATTAATGCCCGAGACCAATCATCATAAGTATCGTCATTTTAAATTGATATACACGGTGTATTATACAACATGCTTTCTCATGTACCTTGTTATTCAACAACATATGTCCTCGCCTACTAATAGAAGCTTCCATTTGGTATCGACAATACACAGGGAGTGACGTTCACGTTGACAGAGAAATCTTTATGCGACAAGTTCAATATTGGCGAATCTATATCAACTGTTCTAAAAATATTAGATATGCTACGTCAAAATAAAACAAAGAATACCGACATGATACTGAAACTATAACTACAACTTAAAATCGATAAGATGTTGGCAAAATATAAGCAGAAATATAGGCATGCACAGAGCACATTGAATAACTACTAAAGAATACAACCGGGTGGTCATCATTGATGACATCCACCATATAAGTAGGTCAAATCCGTGTTAAGTTATATTCTCAAAATAATAAACTAGGGGGTGGGGGGTGACTACGGAATTACTCAGCATATCAATAAGCAACCGAATCGATAAATGAAAATTTGGTAGATACAAATATGGTGAATTCCACCATTTTGTTTTATCAATAGAATGAAACATTAAGTTGAAATATGATACAATGCTTCCATACAACTCCCCAAGGTTGTATTTTTATTGATATCCACATGCATACGATTTCACATAAAACTTAAGCGTTTTTTATATTGTACAATTTATGTTGTTTAAGTCTTGTGTATCCAGTGACAAGTCACAATAAAATGTGGATTTTAGTCTGTAATTACTTTCGGCATGCCTACACATCCCAGTGTCTAGACTTTAACGGGTGCACAGTAAGTAGTACACGTCTCGAACGGTGAGCTGTACATTGTTAAGAACCACCCCAAAATAATTACATAAAATGACTACTGTATTCATAGCCTCGTGCTCTTGGATAAAATATAAAAAGATCTTCAAGACCGCACCCCGACACATTTACGGTTTAGATTAAATATTGCATTTTACACAAAAGGTCAAATACATGATACAATTTATAGCAGTTTTCGCAGATAAATTATCAATAACTCGGTGCCCCCCATCTTGCCTGTAACACCCACTGTATTTTCTTTTCCCGGCAGCCTCGTTTTCGCAATAATCTTCTATTTCATGTGAGGTTTTAGTAATTCATTACTTAATTCTTTTTGGGGGGTTTACAGATTTTACACAGATTCTTCTTCTTGGAAGTTTAGATTTTGTTTAGAATATGTATACATGTAACGTATGACACGTGACACTATGCTGGCCTCCATTTTCTGACTGAACAAAACGGCTGCTATTTGCTGGCGTCTGATTGGTAGAAGTTTAAATGTTGACCAATTTTAATCAAGTTTGGTGTTTAGATGTATTATGACTTTTGGGGAAATATTTCAGCTTCTATTTGCTCTTGACCACTTTGGTAGTTTGGGTGACTTGTGTAACTGATCCCGTTAAGACTACAGCGTGTCAAATTCGTTAGATATTTAGAGGCACTCATTAATTTCGTTTAATATCAAGTGCATTAGAAGCAGTGGTGGAATTTGCTCACATGTGCTTGAAATGTGCTGGAATTCTCATAAAAAATTCTTTTTATATTCCTTAAAAATGAAATATTCATGACAAGAAAATTATGAAATAAAGTTACATGTCTTTAATTTGATGAAAGCAAAACAAATCTATTTCTTCTTTCAGATTCTGGGATTTAAGTCAAATCAAAGATATAAGTAAAAAACAATTAATGGTAATGTTTTTTGTTATTTTAATCACATTGAAGATGAAAGTGATCCAAATTCCAAAAAAGACAGTAAAATGCAACTGTAGAATTGAGAAAAGGTGCTCGTAAGGTGCTTTGAATTTGGCACGATAAATCTGTACTGTACAAACCATGTTTTAACATGTTAAGAATTGCTGAGATAGATTAGGGCCTTACATTAAATTTTCATATGTACAAAAAATATATGACTTGGCTTTGAAATAAATCTCCCTGTTTTGACATGATAACAAAATAAATTTTAAGTCATGCAATAGTTCATTCACCTACTATGAGTTCAGAGTTTACTTGTGGGTCTCTGTGATTATTACGGGATAATGGAATACTACATGGAATGTCAACCCTAAATAGGCTACCCATTCAAATAACGAAAACCGATTGTCCAACTTTCGTATCATTACAATATGGACGCCTGATTATGCAGTTCCATTATTGCAACACGTCATAATCTCAGTGGGTCAATATGGCTCAAAGACATATTGTAAGGAACAGGTGAAAACGTCTCACAGGGAGCCTTGATTAGCAAACCAGGTGATCGCATTCACTGTGTGACACATGGTTTAAACGAACGACAAAAAGATGAAGAAGTACAATCTGACATGACTTTCTCTCGAAAGATGTTTTACCATAATCGGTCATGTCCCACCCGATTTAGTTGAGTTTTGTACACGGCTAACCTCAGTAGATTACATAAGCTTATGGCGTCGAGGTGATACAAAATTGCTTGTTGATGTGTCACATGAAAATCTTATCCCGTGGATGAATGACTATCTAAAGCCCAATCGGCTTTATGGGTTGTTTTCATTTAAACTCCACAGGTTATATCTGTGTGTAACACATTACGTGCGGGACTCCTCTACTTAAAGTTTTGTGACGCTTCTGTCACTTGTTTTAAGATTTATTCTGAAGATCTGGAATGGTTTTGGTACAGCTTTGCTGTGTTTCTGTTCTACATGGCATCTTAAGGACATATCTCCCCAGTATCTTAAACGGATGCCAAAAACAAAAGTCTTCATTACAAAATAATATTCATTATATATAGTATTTAGATAAATGCTTGTTTCTAAGTGAATTTGCATTAAAATGCTAAGTTTTCATCCGTTTAGGCTGTCAAAGACAAAATGAATCTGTTATATAAAAACAAGTTTTCATTAAATCGTTTTCATCAATTCATTGTTTTCATTAAATCATTGTTTTTTTTGTTTTTGTTTTAAAAATCATATTTTCCTTTATACCCTAACTGTAGTTTAAACATTTGGCCTGTTGTCCGGCTTGGTCGATCTCCATTTCCAGTTGCTACAATGCAATCGTCATATAAGTATTGATTATTTTATACATTTTTATGCAATACAGATGATTTTGTTGAAATGCAATACCCATTTTACAATTGTGGTAATTTGAAATGGCAGAAAAACTCGTTAGGTGCTAAAACCATCAGTTGATGGACGCTTTAAACAGTATGATCTCATCAGGGACTTCATTTCTGTCTGTAGACAACGTCTTCAGTTATAGAGCGGACTATACATACCGCAAATCCTATCTAATACAGTATGATAAACACGACAAACTTTTTGATGATTTCGGGCTCAAATGTGTAAACTTCCAGTTTATGATTTATTTTTAAAAGTAAAGGTTAATATTTTATCTTTCAATGTTGCTGTTCCTTTTCTGGTTATGATAGTATATGAGGCTATCGATATCAAATGAATACTCACAAGTAAAATAGGAATTTAATAGTAGACACAGCTGCATCTTATGGCGTCCATCTCATAAAAATGAGCCTGAAAATGTCGAATGACCACATACAAGATGTAATTGGTTTGGGTGTACTTCAAAAGAAAATTGTCGCCTCACTTTTATTTTCTTCATTGGACATCCAGCCGTCGCTCAGACGTCCTCATAAGCAGGTATCCACATTAAACGATGGGATGGAAGGCAGTTTAGTTCTAAAGATTGTATGATTACATTTAATAGCACAAATTGTCCTTCGAGCGTGGCCTTGTAACACCAACATTTTAATGCGTGCCTTTTATCTAGTTTAGGTACAGGGAAGGTCAGGCCATTCAAAATTTCTAAAGACATGGTCACATAAAGTGACAGGCTTGATGTTTTTTTTTAAGATTTTACGATTTTTTATTTTGGTCCAATACACACTGGTTACAAAGGTCACGCATATTCTGAACAAATGAGTGACTACAATATTCCTTTTACTGGAGAACTACTACATACTATGTCGGCACATACTTTTAAAAATATTTCTGCTGTTTATATTGATTGATAATTTTTTTTTTTATTTACCAAGAATTATACAAAAGAAAGACAAATGAAAAGCAGATTTGAAGGGGCATTCTTTCGTTTAAATAAAGTTAAGGTGGTCAAAATTTAACTTACTAGAAAATATGTTTGTTTCCAAGTAGTAAAGGTTGCAATCTTTACATTAATACGACAGTTTACTCTTTAGATATAGTATTAAATCCTGAAAATTCTTCAGTATTGAAATTGAAAATTAGGTATCACTAATTACCGCAAAGACAGACAGTATTTGTATACAATACACCTTTTTCTTGTACATTTCAGCGTTACTTTCATTACATGTAGGTGCATACACTCATATTATCATCGTTCGAACGTAGATTTCCTGGACAAATAAAAAAAAAAGACAAATACAAGAAATGTATAAGAGAAGCCATACTAGCAAGTTTATCTCTGTTGAAAATAAATATCAAATTCGTCATTTGCGCGGAATATTTCTAAACCTACCCAGAGTATTCTCAGTTAACATAACCTCCGGTAGGTGTCGTCGGTGAAGCAGAAGACGTTTACACTTCCGGTACACCTGGTTCTATTATTGTGCTTTTTAAGTGTCTCCAATCAAATCTTAAGATATTGTTCATATTTTGCCTTCGTTTTGTCGATTCTTTATTTGTTTATATTGTCTTCCGTAAACCTAAATTGGTAAGATATGCATTTCTACCATGGAAACTTCTATTTATCTTAATCATACAGAATAGCAGTTCTTGGGCATATATGAGTTGATGTGAATCAGATTTATAAATCTTTGTAATACTAAAACATTTTATTGCGTGTTTTATTCGAAAATATTGTTTCCTCTGCTTGATTTCTACCATGACAACTTCTATTTATCTAAATCATACATTAACATTTCTTGGGCATATATGAATTGATGTGAATCAGGTTTATAAATTTTTCTTAAGATAAGACATTATATTGCGCGTTTTATTCGAAAAGATTTTTTCCTCTGATTATTTACCAACCCAAAAACCAATGTACATGTAATGCCAAAGAAAATATTAATTAAACCTTTATCAGCCTTCAAGTAACTTCATTATGTCATCACGACTTAGCCCTGTTAACTCGTCAACTTCTTATCAACATAAACTTTATCAGAGTTCATCTGTCCGTGAAATGAGTTTTAAACTGGATTATGTAAGACCAAGGTGGATTGCAGGAAACTAATGACTATGTACTATGGTTCCTGTATACATATTCCGGATATTGATATATAATTTCGATATTTTAGATAGGCGGTGTCGTTATGTGAAAAAGTGTACTTCATGTGAATGTTGCAAGATAGTTGTTTTCAAAAGAGTTTATAAGGATTGCAATCTAGATCTACATCAGACATTTCACGTGAATGATTAAAGCCCTATATTATATCCATTTCCTTATACAACCTTGCTTTAAAGATTTTTATCCAGTAGTTTATTCCCAACTGTAGTCAAAGTGTTTTAAAAATCTACCAATAGAATATACCACTCATTCTTTTTTTCTTTCTTTTACAAAATGCCGCCCAAATTTACCATTGAATACATGTTTGAACACAGCCAGCATATAGGTCAGGGCGCGGTACAGTGTTGACATTAAACAAAGTTGAACACATACTAGTAATATATACGCAATTGAATTTGGTATATATTAGGGGAAGTTAAATATTTGTATGCAAATCTTAACTTTGTCTTATTATCATTGTTATGTATGAATAGACTTAGCTTGTATACAACTGTGTGAAATATGTCAACCGAAACATTACCAATAGTAACCGTAATAATAAAGGCGTGATCATTACATGGCCTCTGACTAATATGAATTACGCACTTGCAAACGTGTTCAATTATATTAAGTAATCACCGAATTATATGGTTTAAGGTGAACGCCTTCTATTCCGACTACGGATTTTTATCCACGCCCGAATGTTGGTTCTGCGTATTAGTGTTTTCGTATACTTTAAACGATATACACCCACTCGTATTTTATATTCTACTATGTACTGTTTGTGTGTACATATATAGATATGTGTAAGAAAGTTTATTTTCCAAAGGATTATGTGTATATTGTATACTTTAATACATTGCACAAGCGAGATTTGACATACTGTAAACGTACATATTTTAGCGGTAATTTTATTTTAGCGCTTTTCGCGCTGGAAGCCTTGCGCTAAATTATTATTGCGCTTATTACTTTTTGTACGTTCTATTACTATAGAAAGTTCTGTGGATGCGCTAATTCATCAATGCGCTAACTCGCTAAAATCTGCAAATGCGCTAAAATTTGATTGCGCTAAAATAAGTACGTTTACAGTACTTGACAAAAGTAACATGATCACCGGTCATGGTCATAGTTAATCATTCCTTGTTAGATCATTGTATATTTGTGTCTTTTAAACTCAATGTTATCGAGGTATGTCTCTGACGCCAACACTCTTTAACAAAATGAAACACGATATATTTCAGACTTCCCATAGTGACGAATACAATGCATGATGGCAGTAGTACTTTTAGCTGATCACCTGAATACCTCGCTTTGTAATCCGATAGTGTAGCTGGTCATGAAGTACGAGGAACTGATAGTCAATTTTTTTACAGAAACTTACTTGGCAGTCTTATGAAGACTTCGTTTAAAAACTTCTACCAAAACGATTTTTTCTGTCAAACTACGTATTAGGTAATGATTTTAAACCCATTACCGCTCAGCCCATAAGGAACACGATCAAATACGTATTACCAAATCATATGTGTGCTTTCCAAAGACGAGAGTTTCTAAGCTTTCAATTGCACGTCTTCTGTTTGTTTACATGTTTCAACCAACATCTATGATAATGAGTCAATAATAAAATTCTTAATAGCTACTTTCTTGTATTATTTGCATAATTGACATTCTTGTTTGTATATTCAGTTCCATACCTCAACATTGCAGTAAACATCGGTAACAGATTTGATATGAAAATTTGTCATCATCGCATCGGGTCAATAGTAGTATGGAATATATGTACATGTATATCTATATTGTACAACATACGATAAATTTCTAAATTCTCAAAATTTTTAATATTAATTTCAGTCTGATTTGTTCTTTGTTAATATGAATATATTGTACAGTGAGATTATCTTTATACCGCTTGTCCATGGTTTCACATTGCTTATGATCTCTTATTTTCAGTGTACTTTAAAATGAACTATTTTATCGCTTCCTGAGTAATTTGACAAACGTCACAGTTACATCGACTATAATCTTTTTCCTGAACGTCACTTAAACGTTTGGCAAGTAACTTGACTGACAGCTTCTTATATTTTGTCATGACATTATTGTCCTGAAACGTGTATGGTAAACATAAATATTGTGTTTTTCTTGGTTGAAATTGTGAGTAATTTTAATTTATGATTGATCCCGGCACGAGTCAATAATCTGAAGTAAGTGGTACTGAAGATTGAAATCTAAATGAGAGTTTTTTTATTGATAAGCACTAATTGCCTACCAGTGATCGATTTGTTATGGCGGTATAACAATTCTGAGCTAACACCAAAACCAGGTAGGAACGATGATCAGATACGCTTGTTTTTCACCTGTACCGTAAGATGTATTGGGGTTTTACGTTGTGCCCCTAACAATAACATTCCACGTCGCCATTACACTAATCTCGCGTCAAGCTTCACGTGCCACGGCCATGATGGATGACGATCGTCCCAGGCCAATGTAATCGATAACACTGCTGAGGTCGATGGTCTTGGAATCATTGATTTCACCTGGAGTGTACTTCCGTCCTTCATCATTACAAAGTTATATCCTATACAGCAATTGATTAAGTTGTGAAGGTGATTATAACACCAGGTTTACACTGGGCTATTTCATCCCGTCTCATATTTGCATTTTATAGATAAAAGCCTTATCTGTTAAAGGTAATGGGCTGCAGGGCAATAACAACAAATATGCTAATTGAAATAACTTCTATATATTGGCTGTTGTATATGTATTACTTGTCGTGTGGTTATGCAGACTTTATTCAAATAATTCGGCAGCCTCATGCGACCAAAATACGTATTTCTAAAACCTGATCAAATTATCAATCTTTCCTTGCCAGATTGATCGATTAGGTAAGTGTAATTACCATACGCCTGTTCCGTTAAAATTTTCCTAATCATAATACTTCTTTGGTATTACGTCAGAGGTGGTTTCTTAAAGGCGTTGTCATGGTGCGATCAACCCACGATTGACGATATACCCTCCCACGTGAACCGGAAGGATGGACACCTACATAATCTTGTGAATTTAATTTGGTTCATTAAAACCCTAAATTCAAAAGAAAAACTACCTATAACAGATGGAAGATAGAGTTTTATTCCCCGCCAGTATATTCACAGCGATGGAGATATCTTTAGATGTCACATATACGTTTATCCTTACCAGTTATTACATGAATTACGCAGTTTTTATACTTTAAAATGAACTTAATTGATCATAAGGTTATATACAATAAACTAAATTAATATCGTTGTTTATATCGGATTAACAATTAAGTGAATCCTGTAGATTATATCTGGATGGAATGAGTTATATTAATATTGTTTATACCGGAGACTCAATTTGCTCCATTAGGAACACTGATGTATTGCAGTTAGCCGTCTCTTCAGTGACCAGCAGTGGGATTTTTTCCAATGAATTTAAAATGTTGACGATGTTTTATAACCATAATCGTTATTCACACTGTTTCTCCATAAACAAAGGCACTGTATCATTGTCTGTTGTCAGTGTATTGTATGATTGACTGAATTCTAAGTGGTCTTTGTTTGTTTGCTTGATTGTAAGTTTTCTATGTTTTACTTGATAAAATTTCCGAGTAATCAACGGAAGATAGATTCATTACAATGACATACCTCGAATGTCTGTATAGTGCCATTTTAAAACTCAATATAACTTTTATCGTCACAACAAGATTAATTTTAAGTGATAAATGTTAATATGATATAAATATCAGATAATTTATTTGCTCTATGAAGAAACGCCTGTGTATAATACAAAGCATTGATATTTCTATTCTTTAAATATTTTTATACTTTTATATCCTTTTGTGGAAGTCTGAAAATTTTAAGCCAAGAAATTTACATGCTTATTGGCAATTCTCTATTAAAGCATTACTAAATCACATGCTGACATGCACTATGCCATTTGCAATTGTTTGTAAACGGCGTAAAGTGTTAATTTCTTGTCTAATATTTGTTATTGGCTGTTTGCTACTACCACAAAGTGTTAACTTGCCTGTCTAATATTCGTTACTGGCTGTTTGCTACTACCGAAAAGTGTTAACTTGCTGTCTAATATTTGTTACTGGCTGTTTGCTACTACCGAAAAGTGTTATCCTCTACTGTTGTTATCCTAAATTGATCAACGTATTTGAAGTTTTTTATCGAGGTCTTGTTTCATCAACTTTTGAGGTAGATAGGCAGAACCCGAACATTATAATTTTCATCTTTGTGAAATGGTGGGTAGCTGGGCGTGTAAAATAATGTGCCATGCTATTGGTTCGGGGTCTTTGAAGATTGGTAATTTGACAAATGTTTACTTACCAGCGAATTCATTAACGATATCACCAGGATCTGACCAAGTATCATACTCGAGAAAGTTCTAAAGTGCAAAAGGGAGAGCCACCTCCGTTCTGGAGTGTGTGCTAGACAGTGTGTATAGGCAGCTTACATGAATATCGAAATTATATCTGAAACACACTAAGCCAAATATTGATGACCACCGATCAGAGCTGCCTTGCAGTATGTACGCTGATCTATTTTTTATGACAATTCGTCTTATTGACCGGGATGGAAGTGACTTTATATGGTGTAGCGTCTCCGTCTGTCCGTCTGTCCGTACTCACTCAACATCCTTGTGGGGTGCATTCACCGATTCATTACGTCAAAATAGCTTCGTCACCTAGGTCCTATAGGAGACGAATTTCAAAGTATTTTTGTTTTTTACCCATAAATCAACATTAAATCTCACTGTTTTCTTTAGCGACGTAAGGAACGGAAATAAAAACAGATTTTGAAATTCTGATCGACTTGTGCCGTGCACTCCACAGGTTGACAGACAAAACACTGCACCCCACTAGTCGACCTTGCCCGTTCGTCCGTCTGTCTGTCTGTCCGGTTAAAGCTTTGGTGCAAGTTTCGTCAGTGGTCGACATTTCAGATAAATCATATGTTATTGGCCTAAATTTTGGCATGGCTATTGTTCATGTGGATTCTAACAAAGATGATTGATACATTCTGAAATTTTGCACGTCTTTGGGGTTTTGGTTTATTTCGTTTAATGTCCTATTAACAGCTAGTGTCATTTAAGGACGTGTCAGGTTTGGAAGTGGAGGAAAGCCCAGAGAAAAACTACCGGCCTACGGTCAGTACCAGGCAACTGCCCCACCTGGGTTTCGAATTCGCGACCCAGAGATGGAGGGCTAGTGTTTGGGCAATATGGGTTTAATTTCTTGTAATGAGTCTATTTATCAAACAAACAGATATCCATAGGGTATAGTCAGACGGGCGTGTTACGTATCCGTTTGGGATGCTCGTTTAATGAGTAACAGTAGATAGGTTAAAGAAATTTGATTTTTTTTGTATCGTTTTTTTCAGAAATTGGATGCATAATGGATCAATGTTCGTGGAAATTTAGCAACGGACCATAATTTTCTCTTTCGTGGGAATTATTAAACAGTCCGTACTTTGATTAATTTAGTTTCAAAAGATGTTGTAATGGTTCTAATATGTCAAAATAAAGTACAAATCATATTATTTGACAATGGAAGACTTGATAATAGTCATTATTAACTGTATAACTAACATAAACACAAACCCAGTTCTCTAATATACCAGATTCTTTATTTTGCGGCAGAAAACATGATAATACATCTAAGCTACATTTGACGTAATTTAAAAAAGGTAAACAGGTATGTCTCTGGTCAAATACCATACTATTAAACGCTATCACATTAAGTGAAAGATATAAAATGAAATGCACACCTTCCACGGCAATAAATTAATATCTTTATATCAAACCATGTAGAATATGTTGCCGGGAATCTGATACATTTTTGAAAAAAAAGTCTGCAAAAAAAAATGTAAAGACTGCTTTAGGGAGTCTTACAGGTTTGGTACGTAACGATGATATCAAAAACAACATATAATTCTTGTTTAATGACACATTGGGTGGATAAAGAGAAACTTGAAAAGGGGGCAAAAGCATTTGAAAGGTAATGAATATGTGACATCGTTTCCAAAATGCATTAAGTGGTGTTATTAGTGAAAAAAGAACAGTCGTGCTATGCATTGCGTTGTATTTGATGTTGTTTCAGCCTGTTAGCTAGTATGTGATGGTAGATGCCTGCCTATTTATGATGGTCGCGGTACCTGACTATGTGCGATGGTGCGGAAACTGGCTGTATCAATGAGATTGTGACTTTTAAACTGTACGTGTAAAATTTGTACTATAAAGACTCTGTGATTTTCTCGTTCAGTGTCACTGGTCTTTATAGCACTGGTGTAATTATACCCATAACACCAAGATTTTCTCAATTAAAAAAGCCTTTGACCATTGACGAGTAACAATTTAACAAGAGTTACGAACTCAGTTTTATGTATGAAACGTACCTGTACGTTATTTTAATATTGACAAGCGTTTCTATGGCGCTCTATTGATGTAAGCTACAGTCAGACATTGGATAGAAGATACCGTTTATTTGTTCACAGAGACATGATTTAAAGAGTATTTAGTCTCCATTCATATATATTTCATAAAAGAAAATAATCGAATATTAGAAAGATTTATTGCGAGAGATGAAAATCTTAATATTACTTGCAAAATAAGAATATTTTTTCTACGCCAGTAATGTCAATGTATATGTGTATCTAGTTTTATTCATGTGTTTAGTACAGTATTTTTAGCATTGGAGAATTCACGAACGACTGCCTGGCTATTTCAATACAAATATGGTGTTGTAATATAGATAAGTGTCTATATACAGCTTCAACACATAATATGAAAGGCTTGGAAACAATTGCTTTTGTTATTCTCTTCACCAATGCTCTTTTGTTTTATTTCACCGTTGAAAGAATAAAACTATTCAATATACATATGGCTAGTGTCAACACTGCAAGGTGCCGGGCATATTAAGAAACAGGCATAATCCTACACCACGCCTAGCCCAAGTCTTATTCCTAAGCTCACGTTGATTGGAGCTCTTGTTGGAAGTTTCGCTGAAGGATTATACACACGACAATGCATGGTAGGGTCACACAATACACCGATACTAAGGACGATTAAGATAAGCAGACAAACGCAAGAAAGCGATTTAGCCATGAAAGGGAGTTTTGTTTTGTTTTCCGTGCTATGGATTGTTTACGTTTAGATTCCTGCTGGCTAAATGGACTATTTCCGGCCAATGGCAAGATACATATCTAGATGGCCCAATACATACCCCATTGTGTAGGTTTCTGTATGAAAAAGGTCAGTGTGTCCGCCTTCACCTCTCGTTCCACAGCTTAGCGGCCAATTTAGAGATTCGGTTTTTTTAGACTTTAAGTGCTTTCGTTTTCTTTCTTTTCTTCGATACAGTTTTTTCTTTTTATATAAACACGCAGGATGTACATGTGATGGTTTTTGGGACATTTGATCTTCTTCACGTTTTCTCCACACGCTTGGATGCAGACGCTGCAGACCTATGCAATAGTTGTGAATTTACCGGATGTACCTTGTGCAATGTCCAATGTCTGAGCTGATGTGAAGACCACGTGGCTTGTTAACCACTTGTAATCTTGATCACTGTGCTTTAACGCTACTAAGGTGCATAATGTAAAATCGTGGAATGTGGGGCTGTTTGTTCATACTAATATGGTAATGGACTGGTTTGTGTGGGAGTTAAAGAACAAACAAGACAATGTACTATTGTGTGATATTCGCTGATGTTAAGCTGTCTTAGACAAAGTGTCATTATACAGGCGCTTGTGTTTACTCATCATTGAATCACATGACCTTGGCATGTTTGTGTTTTTCGCGACGTCTAGTTCAAACCGAACTTAAGTGAAATTTGTAAATATGTTATCGGCTATTATTACATATTTCATCTAGCGTTAATGCTTTACATATGGTTTTTGTTGACCAAGGCTACGCTGCATTTCTCATTTGGATCTGTATTTGAAATTTCCTTAGTGTCACAGCAATGAAGGTCCCCAGGGCACAAATGCTTCCCAACAGGTACTGTGTCTTCCTAGAGAAGCAATGTTTAGAATGTCCTTGATACACTTTTACATTTTTTCTTTTCATTCAATGCTATTTTCTCTGTATTACATCACTGCTTCGTAAGTAGCCTGTGTTGCATTTTCGAAATTCTTATTAGATTCAATGTGTTTTGTTACATTTTACACATGTTTATGATCAGATTCACTTGCTATCATTGACTAGCTTGTTAATGTTAATGTGTGTGTTGACATAATCTTATGACTTACTGCAAAACCATTTAATGCATCACCGCGTTTGAACAACCAGGTTGCTATGCCATATGATTAAGTATTACAACACTTTTTATGAAAATCCCTTATCTATACTGTTTTCTTAACATTTGTATTGGATATTGTCATCGCCTGGGCGAACATGCTCCACAAGTATGACATGATCTTTATTCATAGTATTTACATCGCAAGCCACACAGCCTCACGTGGGTCTATTTTAAGGTTCACGAACGCTTCACTTGTCATTATGTAAGCAATGAATTTATTTCATCATTATCCATCTCCGATATTTTACTTTGAGAAAAAATAACCTGCATTAATGAATTAATTTGACAGTGATGTCGTCAGTAGGGAGTAACCGACGAATGCCGCCGATTCCTTTCTGATTGCTAATGTGTATTAGGTGTTATTTAGGATAGCATTATAACGTATTGTAATGTCGAAGACAGGTATTTTTTTCTAATTGAGAAAGATTTATCATAAGATAACAATTTATGGATCGCTGAAATGCAGTCTTATGCATATGAGTCTAGGAGTCGAATATCTGCAATATATAAACAGATTCTTTTATACACATCCCATCATTTAATGTGTTAACAAAATCTCTATTGAAGATTAATGGTTAGACCCCTTTCTTATGAAATCACATTTAGTTTGAAAGTGAAAGATCTTTATCGGGGTGTCTACAGGAGGTTGAAAAAATATGAATAAGTCTAGATCATGCCAAGTGGTCCGTGACTGTTGGACTGTCATAACGTGGTGTGAATGTAAAGGTTTATTTTGATGTCATGGTCTTGTTGACTGGGTGTTGATATATTTGTGTGGGTGCTGTCTTCGTTTGTGGACATTCGTGAACAGTAGACCGGGTGGAGTTCCCAATACACCCAGTCATGAGGATGGTTCTCGATTTTACTTTCAGTGATGATTCTTTAGATATGGAGGATTTAATAATATTCCCTGAACTTCACTGGTAAGTTGTTAGCTTAATTAAGAATTTTAAAATTACCAACACGCGTAGTGTAATTAAATATAAATAGTTCGAGTAATATATATGGTTACACTTTGTTTTCTTTTGTTGGTTTTTTTTTTTTTTATCGAAATTTATTTTTTTCATTTTTATCTTTATTCTCAGTTGTGATGACTGTCTTGATGTGAATTTTGTACGTGAATATTTCACAACTGAATGTATACATGAATAGTACTTTGATTATTAATACCTTCCATTGCATACAAGTATACTTTTGTTATGAATCATATCGGTATGCTGTCGCTTCTAGTTTCATTGAATGTCTTAATGTTTTATTTCAAGTATATCGAATTCCTTCTCCTCAACTGAAAATATCTTTTTTTTTAATGAATAAATAACTTTACATTGAGGTGGAATATGATGATACGACTAATCATTTATTGACAATAGTGAAACAGCATTCAACTATTTAAAGTGTTTCGGCCTTGTAAGGGAGACGGCTTACGGGTTAAAACCAGTCCTGACCTTGATTGCGTCAATAACACATATTGAATGTTCCCCTTCATAGATTGTATATTTAATTGCAAAGTTGACCCAAATACCCGACACCAGAGACTTTCGAGTTAGTTCATTACGATTTGAATTTCTATAGGCACAAGAACTGCAGATGGTAAATGAGAAAAGCACTTTTTTCAGTGGGATTTATGTCCTTCATGGAAAATGTCAAGCTAGGCATTTTGAACCCATTAACGCCATCTTTTTGTAAGCTACTCAAAGTTATTTAAAAAACATAAATTCGGCTAGAATTTCATTGACTTTTTTTGGATTTTTACACATGCGCAATTAAGAGTAGACATATCGGTCTATGACGGAACCGGGTCAATGTCACTTTAAAAGGAAGCTGAAATCCTATACAAATTGGTTAAAATGACATGTTATTTTGTAATTAATTTCATGTAGTTGCGACTCCTTTGATAATTGATTTTTTGGAATACATTAAGCAATACCCTGTGTATATCTGAATATGCTTACATGTGTTGGTATATATTATTCCATGTAAGTATTAAGCAAAATTCGCGCATACATACGTGAATTGAATATTTAAATGTGAAGTTAGTAACAGGTATACAGTATTTGCTGATTATTTAACAACATCTTAACGGTTTGAATACATGAATATAATTTGCTTTGGTTCTACTGTATCAAACTCCCTGTTTTTAATGAAAGATTTAATAGTTTTTATGTCTTTTGTACAATCCTTTTTAACCAGTTGAAATTTGCTCTTTGACAGATGTATCCTTGTGTCTTCAGCCTTATAGCAGTGTCTCTTTAATAAGTTCAAGACATACTGTATGCAACACCATTTTCGTGAATTTGGCGGTACGACGATGTTCGTTCACGTTTTCGAACATTTAGAACTTTTCATTTTGAAGAATTACTATGCATCTTATCAATACACAAAATCTAAAGCACATTCCGTACGAAAATTTGTTTTAAAATGACTGTTCTTACGACACACAGATTGATAACAGTGTTTGATAAATTGATACAGCATATGCAAATATTGAACTGAATCATACTGTTCTTCTAGTACTCGTCAGTGATGCTAGGGATATCATAAAGCTGTGGTGTCCTTCTAGTACTCGTCAGTGATGCTAGGGATATCATAAAGCTGTGCTGTCCTTCTAGTACTCGTCAGTGATGCTAGGGATATCATAAAGCTGTGGTGTCCTTCTTGGACTCGTCAGTGATGGTAGGGAGATCACACTGCCGTTTTGTCCGTTTAGAACTCGTCAGTGATGATAGAGACATATCATAGAGCTGTGCTGTCCTTCTTGGACTCGTCAGTGATGCTAGGGACATCATACAGCTGTTTCGTCCTGTTAGGACTCGTCAATGATGCCTAGGGATACCATACAGTTTTTTAGTCCTTCCAGACCTCATCAATGATGCTAGAATGATCATACAGTTGTTTTGTCCTTCTAGGACTCGTCAGTGTCGCTGGGGTGGATATCAAGAAGGGACGTTCGGAAAATAAACGTGGGCCTACACAAATATACTATTCGTAATCATTTCGGATTAGCCTCTACGGTTACATTATCCTCTGTGACGCAAGCTAGGACTGTCACAAAGATGTACCTAAATTGATCCTGTAAATGAACGTTTTTTCAGGTTAAGGAAAAATCAGATTTCTTCTTAGGTACATTTCATGGGGAATGTTTTTGATATGCAAATGGTGTTTTCGTTCACTTTTGTTCATTTGAAATACTACAATATACTTCAGACACCTGTTATGCTTAATGTTCCACAGTCAATTTGGTATCTGTTCCGGACTTCGACTGAGTCATAAACCTATTCACGGTTGAGTTGCATCCTCCCACCACCACATTAAATCCTATCTTGGTACAAATATGTCACTGGTCGGATCCACAATTGCGTGGTTTCGAGCTTCGCTTGTCATTTATGTTGTAATGATATGCTTAAATAAAATAAAAATTTGCCGTTAAATCGTGTGTGTAGGAATATATGTATATAAGGAGAAAGAGGGAGAGGAAAGACAGAGTTTATATCAGCTCAGTGAAATATCGTGATTGTGAGGTGTAAACTTATACAAAATACACGGGATGTCAACTCGACTCGATAGCAAGCATTACGACTTACATTGTTAGATTGACAGCTTCTTTATCATTGAGTAAAATTTCTTACGCTTCATACAACTTCTGGAATAATTGCGTGTTTCAATACCTGAAAGTAACACCTGCCTGGCATAGACACCAGTGACCACCAACGGTTTGATGGTATCGCTTAGTAAATGTGTCCTTGTTTTGAATGCTTTGTAGTAATTCTCAATCAAACCTACACTGTGACACACTAAGATCAGCCGTCATGAATGATACAGGTGGCATGCTGTTTCTTTCCGATATCGAATTTGAAAAAACAATATTGGATATTCTCTACTCACCGATATTCTTAGAATTGAGGTAAAACTGTGCACTGGTATCTGCATGTCTGCATTCATATGTTATTATGCAACAATTTCAGACATTGTAACATAATTTATATAACACCATACCTCATAATCAATGATATATTTTGTATACGCGATCAATTGATAATGTACTTTCAAGTTTTGTAAAACAAAATATATTTATATATATATATATATATATTTGTGTATTCCAGGACATCTGAAAAAAGCAAGCATGCAAAGAAAGATAGTTCAAAGGATTCCAAACGCAGATCTGAACAAGATGGACCCCCGGATGATATTCAAGCTTTTTTCGGACACCCTCTTACTGCAGCTACGACAGCTATTAATGGCGAGGACAGTACAAACGCTTCTGCTGCGGCGCTGTTTCATGAATACATTAACCTACCCGCCATAGAAAAAAGTGAATTAAAAATAGGAGACAAAATCGATATCGAGAAAATGGCACACATCTACGAGGAGGAGACGGAAAGGTAAGCTAGTTTATAATAAATATCATTTTCATAGTGCTAGTGCATGTTATGTAAAATACAAAGCTGATGTATTGTTGTTGGTAGTTTCGTATTTGCATTTAAGTAAGCATGATGCATGGTGTCTTTATTTATAATGATAGCATTATTCATGTCAATTTTGCATTAATCTGGACTAGTCGTCCTTGAAAACAAGGTCAAATCACTTTTGGTCCATTTTATCATGGGATGAGATTTGTTTCTGCGATCATAGTGGAGTTTGGATATAGTTTGAGCTTGATATTTACGTTATACATACAGGCGATATGAAGGTACATACGGGTACCTTAACAGGTGAAATATACATTTATGTATGGTCATATATAGTATACAAATGCATTTATGTGGATAATATGTACAACTTAGGATAACATTTTGGATTTATAAGAAAGTGAAGACATGATAAACATGTGTGAGGGCATATCACGCAATTTATAATTACATACTTAAAATTATATACAAATATCAAAATACAAAAATGTGTATTAAGACATTCTGAAAATTGTTCATGCTGGTCGCATGACTATTCTTCTACGTTCTTAACACTGTATATCTGAATGAGAAGACATGTTGTTGTTGTTGTTGTTGTTGTTGTTGTTGCTCGCGCTTTGTTACAATAGCATTCAGATGCATACCAGTTATCTCCATAAAGCATTTGATATGCACTGTTGTTCTGTTTTTTAAACCACATTCAGACGTGAACAGATTTCATCCAGTTTCCCTAGATTAAATTTCACGTCAGTCATTTTCTTAAATAACCAAGTCTATAGGAACATGATGGCTGACGAATTAAATACGTTTGAAGATAATTTTGAAAGAAATTACTTGGCGGAAATATGAGCGTTAATAGATTATGATATTAATTTATGCAAAATGAAAAGATGAATAAGAAAATAACATTTTCAAATATGTATTTCCGCAATATCTCGAATGAAATAACAAAAACAAAAATGATTCCCTGTTTATAATTCAGCAATTATATTTTTCATAAAAGAGAAAATAAAAGGCACAAGCGATCCGTCCTTCAGTGTGGGGTCTTTCAAACTTACAGAATATACACAGTAGTACGCTCAACCTCAATGTTTTATATAAACCCTCGGGCTATACGCTGATAACAGCTAGTGCCCGTTGACAGCCCTGCTAATTGTTTAGCACCAGTCTGTCTGTGAAATGGTTATAGTTTTACTCAATATTGACCATAAAACATGTCGACCAATTTCACTGCAACAGTCAGCTTTCAAATATGTGATAGACTTTATGACTGGTCATAAAAACTTCTGAAAGTTAATATCGCGCTTGCGTTTTAGAGCTAACATCGTAAACTCTTGTAATTTGTTATGTAGGTGTTAGGTATGAGACTTTTAATTATAAAATTGTATTAATTAAGATAATTATAATGAAGATTTTTTCCTCTGTTTTCGCTTAACCATGTATGACTCCTCCCTCCCACGAACATTCTCTAATCGTTGACTTCTGCTACAGTGAATCTTGATACTAAATTTCATGAAAGCATTTTAATTCGACTGTGTTCTGTTGAATGGAAGTTGCTAAACATTACGATAAGTTAAAGTCATGTTGAATCGCTATCATGCGTCTTGTGAAGTCTGTCGTGTTTGTGTTAAAATATGTGGCATAAGTCGCGTCTTCCATTTGTAAATATCGAGTATGTTGATATATAGAGATATGTTTATTTGTCGTTTTAGACCGATTTGCATTTTATTTAGTTATGTTTGCCTGGCTTACCACGTCATCAATTACCTCCTAAGTGCTATTGCCGAGTCATTATAAAAAATCTTGAATATAAATATGTATGATTTCTGTATTAACATTTACATATATCATATATGAAAACCACCTGCAAATTCTTTAACCCTACAATTGATGTATTCATGATTTTATATGTTTATGGGGATGCACATGAGGTGTATATCCTCTACGACGTCATTTTAAACACGTGTCTTTACAACTTCTTCAGTTTTGACATCACCTTCAACCATTCTATTGCGAACATCAGTTTTTACGTTTTGGGAGAGGTTGGTGACATTTGATAGATTAAAAACACGTGAAAGTACAAATCGTCAACACCTTATAGATACCTACAGTATTAACTTTCACTAATCTTTTAAGAATGAAGTGGATCGGCCGAGAACTTAATCATAGGCCCCCAAAGGTGTGTACTGATATAGGCTACGGTTGGATAGACATTTAGGTACTTATATTATATATCGAGTTTCTCACACCTAACTTCAAACAGGTATACAGGTTTTTCCAAAGAAAAAAAGTAATTCCGTAAAAGGTGTTTTACGTTACAAAGTAATTCTACGAATTTCAGTATTTGGTTTGTTTTTGTTTAATGTCCTATTAACAGCCAGGGTGATTTAAGGACGTGCCAGATTTTGGAGGTGGGGGAAAGCCGGAGTACCCGGAGAAAAACCACCGGCCTACGGTCAGTACCTGGCAACTGCCCCACGTAGGTTTCGAACTCGCAACCCAGAGGTGGAGGGCTAGTGTTAAAGTGTCGGGGCACCTTAACCACTTGGCCACCGCGGCCCCACGAATTTCAGTAACTAAGAACGACTGAAAATAACTCTTAAGAGTAGCTACACGTCAAGTAAAAGTAAACCGTAAATCCAACTAAAACTTGCCACAATGAGGGCAAAATATCAACGTGTGTGTGCGTGTGCATGCATGACAGTCCTTGACAAAAGCACAAAGATAATAGAACACAAGAATTCCGGAAGAGGGGGCGTCTTTTGCCTCATCGAAGACACTCGCCAGAATACAGAAAACATCTTCTGTTTCACAGCCATTTAATTGAAGTATAATGGTAGTATATGGAATGTAATCAAAGTAACAGTTTCCTCTTTCATGCATAAAGATTCATGAAGAAGTATGGAGAAATGTAAGCGAAATCGTTTGCAGTATAACAGCTTGGTTGCTAACTATAAGTCCTTTGGTTTTTTTTTAGCAAGACTAAACGTTCCGCGGTGGCCGAGTGGTTAAGGTGCCCCGACACTTGAATGCTAGCCCTCCACCTCTGGGTTGCGAGTTCGAAACCTATGTGGGGCAGTTGCCAGGTACTGACTGGAGGTCGGTGGTTTTTCCCCGGGTGCTCCGGCTTTCCTCCACCTCCAAAACCTGGCACGTCCTTAAATGACCCTAGCTGTTAATAGGACGTTCAACACAAACAAACAAACTAAACGTTCTTTTCGTGCTTCGAGAGGATGTGCTCTATCGCAGAGACCTATATATAGTATAGTTGTTATTCAGTTCTCTATCGAGCGCATAGAATGTACCTATATTACTTATTATTATATAAAGGAGAAGTGGCAGCAGAAGAAGGGTCGATAAAGCCATGTATCGGCATAATTATGACACATATAATTAATACGTTCACTTATGTCCATAGCAGCGCTTACCTCGCTTTGGACAATCAATAAATGACATCAATTGGAATGCATTGAATAGACGTACAGTTCTGATTGGCCCATGTAAAATACGCTGACGTCAGTTTAAAAGCAGTGAATAGCTAATAGCATTCCGATTGGTCCAACCTATGTTGTTTTTGTTTAACCGAGTAAAGTAAAATGTTATAAAAGAATATTCAACATCAGTTTCGTTTTGACTTAAGTTTAGGATGAATTTGACATTTTCCGTGCTTTTTGGAAGGCAAATGAAACATTCGTGATAATTTTCACCAATCTCATGTTTGATAGAAACTATTGTATGGCTGCTTATCACGTGACTAAGGGACTCGCGTAGGTAAACATCATTATTTTATGAAATCCAAAATGGCGACACTTTCATTTCCTACCTCGGCCTATGTTGTAGACTCTATCCACAACGTCATAATGATTTTAAATATTTCTGATATCAGAGACTAGTTTATGGGGTTTTTTTTATATGATAGCTAGCAAACGTCGAATTTTGGGAAAGAATTAAATGTATTTGAAAATATTCTGCCTGTTTTGTTTTTTTTCTGTCGTATTTTGTACCGCTGAGCCAGATATAGTACTAGATCTTCACGAATTTCAATGGAGTGACTGATCGCCCCAGTAATTACTTTTTTATGCAAATTACTTTCCTTCAGATCTACGAAGGTATTATATATACCAATTCTACCAAGAAAGGGGGAATTATATATTCTACTTTGAATCGAGTACCACACTGGTAGTGTTTACATTCATCAGGCGTGCAATCTTAGCACGAGCTTCATCGTCATGACAAGCACGTGCATGAATTCCGACATGGTTGTGTGGAGGCATTGACGGTTGTGTCATGTTGATGTGAGCACATAATGCAGACAACTTATCAGCACTGTTGATCAGAATACGTTGAATTACGCAATGATATATTTTTTGCACGTAATTTCGCGGATATAAATATGCTACCTCTTTTAGTTTGGAATGTTTTAACTATTTTACTTTGAAATATGTTCATACAATAACCGAGTGTTGTGGAACTGATCATTTCGTTTCGCTTTTTTAACAGTTCGTTTCACTTCTTTTTTGTCTAACCTTTTCTAATTTTACATTTACAACCGGAAAATTACGTAACAGTGTGGTCCTTTCTCAAATCTATCTTACATCTTTATGTCGTTACTGTTCATCAACATCATTTAATGGTGAGACATTTTATGTAAATTATAAACTAAAAATTCCATAATCTAGCTTAAATTACGTTGAGTCAAATCCCTGCCACTTGTTTTACTTTTAATCAAATGAAGACGAATACATAGTTACTTGCTGTCACTAATATGATGAATAAAGGCTTTCTCTCGTCTGTAAATAAAAATGATGTTTTCTCCGAAAACGTCAAGTTTTTCGTTGGCTTGATATATATATATAGTTTTTAACAAGTGAAGAGAGCGTTATCGGATGTCATGTCATTTTTAAGTGTGGGTATCTTAAAGATACACCTGGTCTGAGAATTTGAAGGCTATATGCCTCACGTTGGATGGTCCATCCGATATCGGGTGATATATTGTAAAACGAGCATCCTCCCTTCAACACTGAGGTGTGTGTTATTTTTTAATATAATTAATTATGTTTATCTGATGCTCGTGTTTGGTCTCCTATTGTTACGGATTCTGAGGCAGTAAATTTTACAAGTAATTAAAATGGCGAAACCTAGCATCCCAGGTCCTCTCTTCAACCGGAGTTCCTCCGTCGGTGTCGGTATCTGAGGAGACCCAAATACTTTCTCAGATGGACACGGACCTCTTCATTAATGCTTTGTGTGTATAATAATGATGTAATACGTCTGTAAGAAGTTACTTCTTCATTTCAGTCCCTCTTCCTTCTGCTCATCCCTCCTGCTCATCCCTCCTCCTGCTCCTCCTGCTCCTCCCTCCTCCTGCTCCTCCTTCCTTCTGCCCCTCCCTCCTCCCTCCTCCTGCTCCTCCCTCCTCCTGCTGCTCCCTCCTCCTGCTCCTCCCTCCTCCTGCTCCTCCTGCTCCTCCTTCCTTCTGCCCATCACTCCTCCCTCTCTCTGCTCTTCCTCCTTCCCTCTCCTGTTTCTCTTTCCATCTGCTCCTCCCTCGCTCAGTCCCTCCCTCCTTCTGCTCCTCTCTCCTTTTGTCTCTCACTACTGTCCCTCCCCCTTCTTCCCTCTCCTGTTTCTATATCTTTCTGTCACTCCCTCCTTCTACTCCTCATTCCTTCAGTCCCTCCCTCCTTCTGCTCCTCCTCCCTTCTGTCCTTCCCTCTTTCTGCTCCTCTTTCCTTTTGTCTCTCACTCCTCCCCCTCCCCTTCCCTCTCTGTTTCTCTCTCTTTCTGTCACTTCCTCCTTCTGCCCCTCCCTCCTGCTCCTCCCTCCTCCTGCCCCTCCTTCCTTCTATCCCTCCCTCCGTCTGTCCCTCCCTCCGTCTGTCCCTCCTTCCGTCTGCTCCTTATTATTTCTGCCCCTCCCACCCCCTGCCCCTCACTCCTCCCTCCTTCTGTTCTTCCTCCCTCTGCCCCTCCCTCCTTCTGCCCTTCCTCCCTCTGTTCTTCCTCCCTCTGCCCCTCCCCTCCCTCTGCCCCTCCTTCCTTCTGCCTTTCGTTGTTTTTTGTCAGGTTATGATATCAATGTTATTTATTATCAACTCATTGTTTTAATCAGTAATACTAAGATTCCATTGGTCCATGTGTGTGTTATATCAACTCATAAAACGCATCAATCCCAGGTAGGTAAGCCCATGGCAGAATTATATACAGTTCATTTATACAGTGTGCATTGAGTCCACGACTCGGTGAATGAGTTCAAAAAGTGTAAAAAAAAAAAGAAAAAATTTAAAAATTGCGTTTAGGTCTATATCATAACTACAGTAGTAATGGACATTACATGTTAAAATTACACCATTGCCATCACCTTCTTTTAAAAGGAGTGGGTGTGTAATATCGAAAGGTAGGCATGAAAAATGATCAAAAATTACAATCCCTTTCGCCAGTCCCTTTTCTAGAACATCATATTTACTGATCCGTTTGGATACAGTCGAGGGGTCCATTTGCCTCCTATCGCCCAAATCACGTCACGCCATACATCAAAGTCGTTCAATGTTTGTTCAAAATTGAATTTATTTTTCTCACAATTTTTCAACAAAAAAAAGAATCATTTCCTTTAGTTACTCATATCTTGCTTTTCTCTTGAACTCTCTTGACTCATTTCGAGGATGATATATTGCATGTTTCCGTGGCTTGTACACGCAGACAGTTTTGTTGGTGAAATAAAGCTTTGAACAAAGGCCGTTTTCATACTCAACCGATTTTGAACATAAGATACCCATTCTCTGACGATACAGGATAAGATAATTACGATCAGATGAAAATGTTGGGTGTATTCTTAAATACTTTTGAAAGCATTCTTCAAGGTCATGTTCAAGCGCTGAGCGACCTATCTGATGACTTCGTGAAGTAAAGTTGTGTTGTATTAATTACATATTCTCATTGGAACTGAATGCGTTCTTCGGGATCGTGTAGATTTTTCTCTATAAATAGCCTAAGTGATTGTGAAACGACAAAATTTGGTCAAAACCGAGTGCAACGCACACTTAACGAGGCCACCAATCCTTGACCTTTTGAAAGGTCGCAAGAGTCTTTATTTCTTTTGAAATGGATAAATATGTGTTTATTTCACGTTGTGGAGCATGACGAGACACCTATTTACTGTACAAGTGACGTTTTGAGCGTCCATTTACAGATTTGTGTATGACTTATCACAGTTAAACTTGTGAGCGGGTACAGCCTCTGTGCCCGACACAGATGTTGATTTCCAGAGGACAAACTGTGTCCCCCCCATTCACAGGCGGTATGTATCAGCGTCTCGCTAGTGTATTGCGGGGGTTTTAAATCAACAGCGGTATCTAGATTTCGAGAGGCAGTGAAGCGGAACGGACTTTTCCACGTCCATTTGGAAATGCTTGTTGACAACATGGGCTACTTGTGCAGGGTGAAATATAAACATATGCGCAACAAAATTGTACAACGAGGAAATCTGTGGACGTCTCGTTGAACTTTTTACCTGTGTGTACGCTACGCACACTCCATTGTGGACCTGGACATGAAATTTATGCGACTAAATGGAACGTGAAGTGCCCTCGCTAATTCGCTTGGGTCTTTAAAAATCTGTTTGAATGTTCAACAACAGATCCGATACACTTCTGCATTATAGAGGTAAGGGGCCGACACAGAACTGGAGTTTAGTAATATAAATACTATACATGTAAATCATTATGGAAGTACTAAATATACCTGACAAGGAATTGTCAGTGGGGCGAATGTTTTAACGATTAATGTCACAAAATGCATGTGATAAGTTAATATTCTTCTGCACTTGTTACTAGCTCTTTAAAATATGATATGAATTTTTGCATTGGTAATTTCATGTTGAAATACTGTAGGTCACTATCTGTGTCTTTCTGGAGCATTTTAGAAAGACGTACACTCATGATATATATATATGTGTGTGTGTATATATATGTATGTGTTATGAAAAATGGAATATTTTATGTTGAGCGGATGCATACATTACCAGCTCCGTCAAGTCTGTTTACATAACAGGCCTATCATACTTTGTTCCGTGCAAACATACATCATCACAAACACTTCATATCGAACTTTGTTCCTTTTAAAATGGTTAATTGGCAATGTAAGTTCTCTGTCAATACGCTTAATAGCAAGTTTTCTTTCTTTAATTACGCTTTGTAACAAGTTCTTTTGTTTTCCTTTGGAATACGTTTGATACAGATATTGTGTCTTTTAGATACGCTTTATAACGCCTGTTCCATGTAAATTCGCTTTATAACACCTTTCCCTTGTAAGTTGGCTTTATAACACCTTTCCCATGTAAGTTCGCTTTATAACACATTCCCCATGTAAATTCGCTTTATAACACTTTTCCCATGTAAATTCGCTTTATAACACATTTCCCATGCAAATTCGCTTTATAACACATTTCCCATGTAAATTCGCTTCATAACACTTTTCCCTTGTAAATTCGCTTCATAACACCTTTCCCTTGTAAGTTCGCTTTAAAACACCTTTCTCTTGTAATTTCGCTTTATAACACTTTCCTATGTAAGTTAGCTTTATTACATATCCCATATAAATTCGCTTCATAAAACTTTTCCCATATAAATTCACTTTATAACACCTTTCCCATATAAATTCGCTTTATAAAACATTTCCCATGTAAATTCGCTTTATAACACCTTTCCCATGTAAGTTTTAACACGATTGAACCTCTAATGTTTCTTACTAAAGCACAAATCTTTAACTACATTTATGTTTTACATATGAAAAACTACAGGTTTTGATTTAACAAGAAAATACTAACTTCATGCAGAGCTGTGGAGATAACGGTGTTGTTTAACATGACAATCCTTTCAGGAGTTCCGGACATTAAGTAGAACTAAAGATAGATTGTGTCGTTGTTTCTATCCATTAATAAGTTCTGAACATAATATTTGTCCATTAATGGGCTCTGATGCCCTTGTGCGTCCATTAATAAGTTCTGAACATAATATGTGTCCGTTGATGAACTCTGATGACCTTGTGCGTCCATTGTTGTATTCGGATGACCTTGCCGTCCGTTTATCGATTGACTCTGATGACCTTGTCCACCAATTGATAAGGTCTGTTGACCTTGTGCTTCAATTTAATGGATTCTGATGACCTTTACCGTCCAGTAATTGGCTCAAATGACCTTGTTCTTCTAACGATGGACTCAAATGACCTTGCCCTTCTATTGCTGCTGTCTGATGACCTTGTCTGTCCGTTGATAAGTTCCGATTTTCTTTTTTTGTAATCTCTTGTTATTTTGTACCCTATAAACCGGTTGTGGCTTATCTCAGGTTTTCTTATATGTCAGTTTTGGGTTTTTGCCGTGCTGTCATTCATATGATAAACTCATTTTAATTTCACTCGCTGTTAATACACATTTGTATTGTGTATTTCTGATTTTTCATTTTACTTGAAATGTCAGAGAAGCCAAATGGTTCATTCATATACCTAAAACATGAAGGAAATTTAAAGACGATCCGAAGGGTTATCACAAATCATTATCCAATCAGAATAAACGAAGCAAAAAAAAACCCGCAAAAATATGAATGCGCTCATTCCGGGTAAATAGCACATTTGACTATTTAACTGTTGATAGCATTTTTGGAGGATGTGGTTCAAATAGCATTTCTATTGTCTACTTTTTATAGAGTGTAAAATAAGGACAGGTATTATAATAAAAACTGATACAGACTTAAACTAGCGCTTTCGATCTATCAGCTCTTCAGACTGTTTATTGTAAACATTTATATGACGTCATAGTTAACGTGTCGTCATAACAACAATTAGGTCATAAAACAAAAAATAACAACTTCGGAGAACACAAATGGATGCAAATAATGTGTTAAGTGCTAGTCATATTTGGTTTTAACAATTCAATGAACTGGGATTCTTGAGTTTTTCTTTGGGTGTGATCAGAAGTGCCAATGAATTTATATGACGTCATAGTTAACGTGTCATCATAGCAACATGCAAGTATGTCATAAAACAAAAAATAATAACTTCAAAGAACGCAAATGGATGCAAATACTGATGATGTGTGAAGTGGTAGTCAGATTTGGTGTCAACAACTTAATGAACTCAGATTCTTTAGTTTTGCTTTTGGTGTGATCAGAAGTACCTATGAACATATAACTGTCCTTGCTACCATCTTTATATACGTCATGATCCACCTCGTAATCCCAATAGACAGTATACCCCCGTCCTCCATTCACGTTGACAGCTAGCTAGGGTGGCGTCTAATAGGCAAGTGACCACCAATATCTGATTATCTGTCTTCTCAGGTGTAAGATGATCCCCTTTTCTCTACCCGGGCACAGGGTACATGTCAAATCGAGGCAGTCACTGCGGGTACGAGGTGATGAACCTAATACGTCACAACCCGTCCGCACAGTGACGCATTGTAAAATATATAACATAAATTGTCGTTCGTGAGTTTAAAGTCATGTGATACATTGGAGTTGCGACAGTAAATATATACTGGGGGTGTACTTGATTGATGTCCACAAAATTACTTTGTCTAATTTTAGATATATATTGAGGTCAAGAAACTGCGGCGCCTAACAATTACCTGACGCAACATGTGTGGGGTTTACACCGCGGATTACCACGGGGATCGATGAGTTATGATCCATGCATAGCATACCTGGAATTTTTGTTCTAAATTAGAATAAATCACTTTTTTAAATACGCCATTGTGACAAGTGTCATTATCGCCATTTGTTGAGACTTTGAAATACCATTTTAATTTTGACATTATTTTTTTCGTCACGTTCTGGCATAAAGCAGTGTATGTGTTTATAGGTGGAGTTTTTGTGCGTTAAGTTGTGCATATGATTACTAATAACATCTTTGATTTATTTCCTCTGAGTTGATAAAGCACAAATGTGCTCGTATCAATCATGTGAAACTAGAGTTTATTAAACACTTCGCAACAACAAAATATTATGCTCAGAATATAAATTGTTTATTAAAAAAAATTCAGGTGAAGAAATGGTCGCGTTACAAACAAGCGTCTCAGGCACGCGGGCTGCTGATCTGTTATTAGAAACAAGCGTCTTAGTCATGTTGATCAGTCTCTGCCAGAAAACAGATTAGATACTTCCGTTTGTCATTTACAGTGTCGTGTGCATAAGAGAATATCCGATGACCTATAATTCACTTTTTGAATTAGAGTTTACTAATTTCGTTGTTGCTAATATTTTATGTTTTTATGAATATTAAAATTATTATGCCTGTTCCAACTGCAGTGGTGAAATTTCAGTATTTGATAAAAAGAATGAAAGAAAACTGTTTGGGAATATGTACATGGTCTCGCAATATAGTATACAGTCAAACCTGTCTATAAAGGACACCAAGGGGACTGATAAAACGTGTCCTTTATAGACAGGTGTCCTATATATACAGACGTGTCCTTTATACAGAGGTTAATTATAAAGTAAATTGGAAGGAGTGGGTTTGACGAGTCGGTCCTTTATAGATAAGTGTCCTTTATATAGAGGTTAATTATATAGTAAATTGGAAGGAATGTGTTTGATGAGTCTGTCCTTTATAGATAAGTGTCCTTTATATAGAGGTTAATTATAAAGTAAATTGGAAGGAGTGTGTTTGATGAGTCTGTCCTTTATATATAAGTGTCCTTTATATAGAGGTTAATTATATAGTAAATTGGAAGGAGTGTGTTTGATGAGTCTGTCCTTCATAGACAGGTGTCCTTTATATAGAGGTTAATCACATAGTAAATTGGAAGGAGTGGGTCTGAGGAGTCTGTCCTTTATATAAAGGTGTCATTTATATAAAGTTGTCCTTTATAACAGGTTTAACTGTATATGTATTCCCTCCCCTATAGTTTATAAGACTCTGAATACTAAAGAAAGCTATTTCGTAATAGAAAAGCGAAACGCATCTTATTTCATGTAAACCCAATAATTTTGTCTGTCATAAAACATATAATGTAATTTATTGAAGCTTAAATAATTTCGGGGAAAATATGTTTTTGCAGGTAAAATGATACAGGATATTTTGGCTATATTGTACGCCTATGATTTAAACTGTTTCTGCTTTGGTTCTTGCTTATCGGTGTTTTTCTTTCTTTCCTTTTCGGCTACGCGATACTTTAATTACGCTGCACAATTTCTACACGAGTGGCGAGCGAACGTTCGGTGTAGTTAAATTATAAGCATATCGAGATAGACATAAAAGGCAGAATTACGTTAGCATAAACGTGGAAAATTTAAAAGGTATGTTGACAGATTCTGTTGTATTTAATCATAGGGGTGGAAGATATGGCACCTTTAAATGTAAATCTGGCCATTCACGAATTACGTAATACATGTACTTCTTAAAAATACAGAACTCTGAGTAAACAGTTTGAATTTTACAGGAATTTTAAAATTATATCGTTTTTATTTCCAGTTCACTTATCAAACGGGAGGATCCGGCTGTGGTGGTTTTACCGGCGAACGGAACAGAAACGGATTATATGGCCCTTCTTCATACGGACGTCGACAAATTCCTTAATGGCGAAAGTACTCAGCATAGTCATCGTGACGATGAGTTAAAGGAAACCGACATCGACGACAGCGATGAATGTCTAACCAAACAAACAGAATCAAAAATTGACATTCCTCCCGATTGTCAAGTAAGATAATATTTTATTCAATCAAAAATGAAGATATGAATCTAATTTCCTATTTTTAAACAGACATACTCCCAATTGCCAAGTAAGATAATATTCTATTCAATTAAAAATGAAGATACGAATCTAATATCCTATTTTTAAACAGACATATAATTAGCGAAAAGATTTCCTATATATTTTAACCGTAGGGTTTTGTCCACAGTGAGGGTGGACAGTGTCTGATAACTTAATTACGTTTCCTGATCAGACAATAGTAATCTGCTTGTCTATAATCTAGGCATCTAATAGGACGGTAATGATCGTTAACAGTACAGATAAGCTTTAATCTTATTAAGATCTCGGGGCCCCGGGGCCAAGGTCACGCCCCTGTGCTATATGGCGGTTTGGCGGTATGAAACGTTTTAGAGAGTATAACTCCGTGCTTCCGATCTGAGGCCCCGGGCGTAAATGCATGTATTTAGTAGTGTTGACATGTTCAATTCTTTAAACAAATTAGCGAACGTATCTGTCAAGGAAAACAGTGTTTTGATTGACAGCTGTAACATGAAATAGACATTCTGTGCTTTGTCAACAATGTTCCACTGATATTGCATGATAAAAACTTTCCTTCTTGATATTTACGAAACTAAAAGGCATGCATGTTTTACAACTTCTGTCTGCTTACTTTGTAATGCTGATAATTTATATGATGGAATTCATAAGTCCGTAAATGAAATTGACATTTTTTTCTTTTTTGTTAACCCCATGGTTTAACTGAGTTTCCTGTTTATGAAGTCATAATATATTTCCTAACAGATATACACGCATCGAGCACATGTAATTGCAGCATTTGAAAGGTCCCCTCCACAGTCCATTTACATAAATTAAGACATGGCATATTATTGCACAATGAATGCCACGATAATGTCCTGATTGATATCATCAAATCGCGTCGAATAGAAAACGTCACAAACCAGACAAAATATCCGCAAATTGAGCATTTATATGCAGGAATCTAATACTATTTTATTAAAATCTCAGCTTTTGAAAAAACAATTTCACGCATGAACGATTGTAATGTAAAACATCTATATCAAAATGACAGCGATTGTCGTCGTGAATGTCATCTGTGCTAGGACTGCCATTGGAAACTTGTAGGATACATCATAACAACAACAAAAAAACACTCTTCGCCGATAACAAAGACAAGCTGCTCAAAAAAAATTGACACACTTTTTTAAAAACTTGGTATATATGTAGTAAGCTCATATGAAAATCGAAATAAAGTTATGGTGTCTCGAACTTAATAGATTTGTTCGTGATAATTACATGTGTATAAAAATATACTCGCCCCTTTGAAATTTCTGAGAACACATAAAATATCGAAAAATGTCTCATATTGGTGATTATAGACGATTAAAAAGACTAGTTATCAGATACAAACTGAAATCATTTCAACTTTCAAATATGTTTTATTGATTTTTTGAATATTTCATCTTAAAGATATCTGAAGCCTTTTGGACAGTGCAACACATAGAAGCAAACGTGGCTTTCATACAACAAAAATATCATTATGCGCTAGAACAAACTTTAAAAGTGGTATTGTTTTAAAATGATGTGTATGTATATGTAAACCCCAAGATTGATAGATATTTGAATTTGCTAAACATTATAAGAAATTAGTCAAATGCTCAGGGATGTGGCACATACAACAAATTTACTCTATAATTATAATTAACTTATATACAGAGAAGTTGAGATTTTATGTCATGCCCCTGTGTTAAATGTAATTCTATCTGTTCACTGTATCAAATTATCGAAATAACTTTGGCGTTTATTATTAAGGATTAATATATTTATCTTAAACTTTCATTAAAACAATAAAAACACGGAAACAATATATAAATGTCTTTATTTGCAGGAACACGTTATTACTGATGTTATTTAATATGAAACGGATAAGAACATTCGACTAAAACAAGAAAGAGAATGCCAAAGATTTAAAGATAATTGATAATAAAACAAATTTATTTATGACCAAATTATCGGGCAATTCATTTGTCCGTTACGAAAAACAGCAAATTTGCACATAATTAATTATAAAAAAAAGATTGTTTATGACCAAATTATCGGACAATGCATATGTCCACTACGAAAAACACAAGGCTTTCCATCAAAACAAGAAAAATGAACAAAAAAATCCGTTTGATTCATAGATAATTAATACTATACATATTATTTTATGACCAAATGGCCGGACTATCTGTATGTCATACGAAAAAATAGACGTTAAGTGTGCCTACCTGACAGGTTAACACGCGTTCCTGAGTAAAACTAACATGTTGATGTGTTTACAAACAGCGAGAGTGATACATCACTCTTCGCCTCAACTAAAAAGCTCCAAACATTTCCCAGAGAACAGGCCCCACAACTTCAAACAATCTTTGAGATGCATTGTTGCATTAGAGGTTTGCATACGATCACTAGCAAAGTTGAATAATTATTCTGATTTATAGCTGAAATGTACTTATATGATATATATAATGATACAATATTTATTTCATATTGAGGGTAATTATCATGTTTTTGTAGTAATAAAGGATAGAAAATAAATGTTTATGGAGCGCTATAAATTATAGTTCAGGGCGTATATATTTCTAAACAATTAATTTCCAACATATCTTACAAAAGCCAACTGTTTTTATTTTGTCAAATTATCGTAATTATTTGTTAATTATTTTTTTCACAGACCGAAGAAAGCCAAACTATGTCTTTAGAAGGTGATTCTTTGGAAGACACCCCTTTGCTTGAAGGTACAACAGAAGATGCCTTGAGCGAGGCGCGGATGGAGACAACCGATTCACCTTCGTCATGCTCGGTTCCTTCCGCAAGTCCACCAGCGTATCCGGCAGAAAGTGCGTCTGTAAGTCCGGAACAGCTTGTACAATTAGTGCCCTCAGGCGAGGAGGTCTCACTTTATAAGGACTGCACACCCGTAACTCACGCAATTACTTCAATTAGCAGTGTAGAGGTAAAAACAGTTGATACCTTGTCCACAGAAACTGCCCAATACAGTGACACTTCGGACAGTGGTTCTTCTGACCAGCCAAAGACAAACGGTGTGACCAAAAGGATTTCTAAGGCATTGAACGAGAAAATTTTAAAGAAACTTAATCAACAAACTATGGTGAACAACGTAAACAACTGTGCTATGGCGGTGTCGTCTGCTTCGTGTATGAACGGTTATGTACAGGATCCTCAGTCCAATATACATGTAGGTAATAACTTACCTTTATATCCGGTGAAGTCGGAAATCTTACAGGATTATTCGCACATGAACGGAAACGTTTCTCCAGTGGACGACACATCCATGTCAATTTTACCGTTAGAAACGGCCATTGCAACTTCCGTAATGACCGATCATATGGCGCAGAGCGCCCCGTCATCCGTGCTGTGTGATACGATATCGGGGCTACAGATGCCGGTGAACACTTCGGCTCTTCAGCATCAGCAGCAGCCTGGACAGTATACGTATTCGCCGGGTGTTCAGCCTGTTCAAATCATCCATAATGTTCACACGACCTACCAGTCGAATATTAACACTAACTCGGCTCATAACGTTACGCCAGTTCGTCAGAACTCTTATCCTCCATCCTACCCTAGTACTAACGGATACATGTACCCGGCTCTCAGCAGCCCCCCGTCCGAGGGTCAGACCCCGGAAAGAGACTCCATGCTGGAACGGTATATACAACAACAGCAATATTTCCACGAGAATCAGCAGCTGTATCCGTATGCGGTCAAGGACAACCAGAATTACGCCATGAAATCTCCGGACAGCGGCTACCAGGAACCATGTCTCTCGCCCAACAACGTTAAGGCCATGGTAAGTTAACTTCCGTTTTTCTTAGAGTTTATTACCAAAAATATCACTCCATATATGTAGATATCCTCAAATCAGACATCCGGTTTCATCAATATAAGAGGGAAAATCTTAGTTAGAAAAGTTTATTAGAATTTAGTTAAAGACTTTCCTGGACTAAGATTTCGAATCTAATAATACTGTTCTATGATAAATTGAAACTTTAAGGGACGTCGATGAAACCGTGCCTTGTAATCTGGTGAATGTGTTAACTAATGTTTTGTGATATATGTACCATTAATGCCGTTTCATTCAAGACTGTACCGATTTCATTATTCAAGAGAAAAAAAAATCTCATTCGTAATCTGTAATGTACGTAGATGTAATAAATAGGTTTTTCAGATACTATATATCACTAATGGAGAGGGGGGGGGGGGGGGGGGGGGGGGGGGGCTTTGTTTATGACAATCACACACACTTTATAGAAAGTAGGACTTTTCAATAGCCGTATGAGATTAATGGATGCAGGTGTTTGGTAAAACGTGCGCAGTGCTGCAAAAATGGTTTTTTTTATTTTGGAGATAAAAAAAATATTATTTATGTTTCCATTTCATTTCATTAAAGTCATAAACTCGACTTATATGATCATTGCATATTCCTGACAACTTAAGGACAAATGCTGAATCATTTTAGTTTATTTCATACTATTGTGCATCAGAGCATTTAGCGACCTTTTTAGAATTGTATACCGTCTACTGACGAATAAATCTCTTAATCTCAAGTTTATGTGCATTCATTCATTCAAGGCTTAGTCACGTGACCTGTGTCTCGTAATTGTCACACCTGTGACAGGTATATATCTTCATAATTTGCATTAAACATAGACTTTAACTTTCTTTTGAAAGATTTGTTATATAAAAGATGTTTTAAGACAGGAATAAAATATTCGTAGAAATTATATTCTTATTAAATGTTATCGATTAAAACATTGAGATTATTAGATAAAGAATCAGTTATGACATTGAAACCATTTTAATGAAGTCTAAGTGTTGCATTAAAAAACAGCAACTTGATAATGTCTTCATCTTTGATAAACTTCATTCTTAACTTTAATTATGCTAATATTTATTAAATGTTTCGTTGACTTATGTTTCGCTTCAATAGTTCACTGGAAGATGCATTTGTTTTGTTTACAATGTTTTGATATATGTAGACATCAAGGACTCCTAATTATTTCTGATCGTGTTAATCCGCCAAATCTAAAAGATAATGATCGGTGCGATAAAAGAAATAGCGTTGTAGGCCCTCGGGGCGTCAACTAGGGGAGATAATCACAACAATGGTCACCGGAATTGTCCTATTGTGTGGCAATGATTGTTCATTAGTCGGCTAGTCTCGGAACTACCAGCCCGCGGGCATCACACTCTATTGTCTACCACTTAGCATACCGGTGTTTGATTCTATTGTTTATGAGAAAGTGACTTGATAATTGACGTAATTGCGGTATTTTCATTGTCTATGTTATCAAAAGACAAAACGGTTAGAGAAAACAATGCTCGCGTCACAGGACTGACTCCGTGGGAAATTAATTTCGATATCGAGTAATATTGTCTTTGAATAAATGAGTTATTTTAAAAGAATTTGATGAAAGAAATATTTCCTCACTTAAATACAAATATTTCGATTACGTTAATCTAAAATAGGAAATATGTCTGCTTCTAAACGTAATTATGTTTAACAGATAATTTTATAATAAAATAATCAAGTGGATCAATTTAGTGCAATAATCCTTTAGGTTGTAAAGCTTACGGAAATAGGTTGAATTAAATTGTGTATATTTAAATAACATATTTATACACAAATGACGAAGGAAGACTTTTTTACTCGTGCCCTGACCGGGACTCGAACTCACAATCACGAAATCTAATCGCCTAGTCAGAACTACCTGCAGCTTATACCACTGAACCACATCCAAGTTCTTATTATATTGATATCGCAGGCATACAAGGATGGGAATTCCAACTATCATGAAGGTGCTGCCAATGGAAACACTACCGGACAAAAGCGGAGACGGAAGTCGGCCACCACCACCAGCTATCCAGCAAAAGGATGTACCTTCTGGCCTGGAAATGAAAAGGTCAACTACAGTACTACGATCCCAAAGTTGTAAGTTTGAATTTCTTAATTGCATCTTGTAATCTGCTTTCAAAATACAGTATTTCTCGCCCACACACGTATATACACGCATATATGGTAATAGCAGAAAAACCAGATTTTGATTATAGTTGAAAATACGCTCGCATTACATTTTTATTTTTCTATTTCATAAATTTTTACATTTGTGTACATAATTATGTGTGTATTTCCATTTCCTATGCTATATAAATTACGTGACGGCATTAATTAAGTTGAGATCATTTCTGCCTAATCTTTTACACCACTCACGGACAAAATTGTTTTAATTATGTCCATTGATATCTTAGAAACGCAAAAGCGGGATGTTTCACACTGAAATGACGGTTGTCACTTAACGTGTTAAATTACGGCGATGAAATTTCCACACACCTGCACATTAATTGTATAATCTAATTAAAACCCAAAACTCAGACCACATAGAACATTGGAATATGCATCCCGACAATTTTATGACAATCATTAAATGCTTATCTTAAGACAGAGGCTGCGGGGGCGGACAATAGGTCTTTATTTATGTAATTTTAATTATAAAAAAATATCACCAATCCGTCAAATATGAAATCTCTTCTGAATGCTGATCTGCGTTTCCGTGTGTGGGCTAGTCCCAAATACAAGCAGGAAACGTTAAACAGATTCTCATAATTTGTCATCAGGCTTAAGACAGACACTTGCATCATACGAAAAAAATAACGACATCAAAATGGTTATTAATCATATACATGAAAGCAAGTCCGGGTTTTATACGTAACTAACGCTGTAGAACTGACTAGATACTGACAACGGCGTCACCTTTCAGTTGTTGTCACATGCGATTTGGCTGATTTTAAACAACTTGACTGTTAAAAATTCTTTTTGTGAACGTATTATTGCTGCCGTGTTATTTCAAAGATTTAACGGTTTCGAATTTAAGCAAAAACTATTTCATTCAAATTTCTTTTTTATAAATCTTGTTAATAAAAAAAGAAAAGAGGTTTAAAGACCACTCGGCTGATTAGATTGGGAAATTGTACACCTTCATATTTTATCCTGTATAAGAACTGAAGGACATATCAAGATATGTAAATGGAACTCTTGCCCACACCGAGACTCGGCACGGGGTTATGTTAGAACAAACAGCAACACTTTAACCTCTCTTAAGAACAGCTATTTTTTTAAATGCCGTTCTTGGCTGTAATTATGTTGTTTTTGATAAATCATTTACAATCCGACCGGTATGTTTTTAATTTTAAATCGCACCTGTACCCTGTTACAATTACTGTGACGTCATTCTGTGTGGTATTGTGTCACTTTGTGTGTGGTCGGTTAGATTACGGATCATTGTATAAAAACATGTATAAAAATTATCAACACCACATCAAATTTCGACGGAGATTTTTAACAATATGTAAAATACTTAAGAAAACAAGCCACACTTACGCAACCCCGCATAATTCCTTTATTTTCATGAAATACAACCTTGCATCTAGGCTTACAATGAGAAATTAATTTTGATAATTAAAAAAAGGGGTTTTTTATTCATTATTTTCTGGAGCTTTTATACGCATAACTTAATTATGGGCGGTATCTTGTGCGATCATATTCTAGTGAATAAATAAGATGTAAAGCTAAGCCGATAAAGGAATTGAAATTGATATCCCAGATGGGTGTTTGAAATCATAGGGGCTTGGAACACAATTCCAACCCGCAGTCTACCATGGGTTGGAAAGTTGTATCAAATCCCTGTGTCGGTGTATAAGTACTCTAAGATACAGCGTTTGATAACTGACGAATTTATTTATCACCACAGGGACTTGAACACGAGTGGATACAAGTACATCATGGAAACTCCCATTTCCACGTCTGTCCGTATGGAGGAGGACCGCATCACGTATCTCAACAAAGGTAACAATGTATTCCTACGCGAAGTCGTGGCCTCGCTCCGGACCAAATGGGAGTTCGAGGGAGGGGGTGGGGTCGGTAATGGAGAAACAATGTAGATCTTTCTTTCATAACTTTGTGAAACGCGGGACTATTTCTTGTGCTCATTTTAGTCTCTGATACATCTTATACACAAGTAAAATGGTATATATTTTTTAAATGTTACCCAATATGTGTTTTGAATATGTCTATAATTGTATTCACGAACATATACCTGTTCATTATAGGACAGTATTATGGCCTTACACTGGAGTTCAACGCTGACAGGATTCCTCAATGCCAGTTTGCAAAGGTAGGACATTGCTTGATAAACTGACACTTACTGATCTTTGTATTTCATCCAATCAAACATTTCGCGACATATTGGTACACACAATGAATTTGGGGTTGATAGTAATATTTATTAACCTTGTCTTTCCAGTCGGTTATTATGGTTGTATTCCGCGACGACAAGTCTTTAGAAGATGAGCGAAAAGCATGGGAATTCTGGCATTCCAGGCAGCATAGTTACAAACAAAGAGTCCTTGATATAGGTAGGTATTATAGCAGTATACAGCTGTACATAGTATATAAGATATAACAGCATGATATTGCAGAACAAATTGTTTACATATGTGACCTCATGAATATTAATGAGATACTTTGTTGACAATGACAATTCTATAGTTAACAAAGGAAAAGTTCACATAAAAGATGTTTCAAAGCAATTTTAGATAATTACATAATTTTGTCACCAATTTATTTTTTGATAAAACCAATGCTTTAAGACTTCTGACATGGAGTCAGTATCTGAAGGCATGTATCCGTATATGGAAGACAAGCTTGAAATTGTAAACAAATTGTTGTCTTTTTTTTTCAAACAACCCCCACCTGCAACACGTGTTTGATTACCGGTAGTAAAGTATAAAATAATTCCACGTTAAATGTAGTTATTGTTTACCGGACCGTCAATGTCTATGTTGTTTGTTTACATGGTGTAAAGGTACATGTGATGTATGAAATGACGCCTTTTGATGTTTATTGGCAATGCATGTCACATAAATAAGCTAATTACTGTTACAAACATTTTCATTTTCGTTCATCTGAATTTGATTAAGATTTATTACCGACATGAAACATGTAAATCAGTTTTAGATTGAGAAGTCAGATTGTTTTCAAAGATGTAAAATAGACACGGTACATAATAAATCATGTCGTTAACATTTTCAATATAACTGCTCACACTTTTGATCCGTATAAAATAACTGAAACTCTCATATTTGTCCCTGTGATAACTTCCGTATCTTATAGAATATCACCAGAAACTAATAAATCCCGTTGCTCCCGCCTTTTGTTGTGGTTTTATGACGAGATGAATATGTTTTTTATACTCTATTATACTGTCATAAACTTGTAGCCGACGATATTACACCAAACGCCGGGTGTCTCAAACGATTTCTTATTCAAATGCTCAACGTTGAGAGTTTTTACCGTCCGTAACCTGACTTCGAGTTAATTAATTCGCGTTCTGTGGGCGTTTCACAAAATATTCTTTTGATATGTATTGAAATATTCATAACTGCATAAACTTTTTTTAAAAGGTGTTTTGAACGTGTAATGAGGTGAAGGTTTTTGATATCGCGCCGAGATTTCGGTCATAGGTAACTAAAAAATTTCCGACCACCAAGATTCAGAATTTGATTTGCTGTAGCTCTGTGAAATAAAAGATGCTGAAACACATAGTATTATCATAATTGGTAAAAATGTCTAAAATTAAGAATGTCATAGTGCACAAGTTAAAATCGGTTTTGTGTTGTTTTTTCTAGACACAAAAGATAGTCAAGGCGTCCTTCCAAGCAGCATAACGGAAGTTGCTTTCAACGCAGTCGCAGTCAAATGGAACCCACGTGACTCACCAGTCAAGGTTTGTACGCCTGCCCTTGGTTGGCTGCAACGAAAATGTCAGAAATGAAAAATTAGTAATTAATATTATGAATATTTATTCATAGTCCGTAATATGTTGTGCATAAGGGAATTAATTAATTTCTTAAATATATTTATGATCAAAATTATTTAAATGATTATGTCTTTTCCTTCATAATTATTAAATGAATTGTGGTATCGTTTTGATCAAGAACTATTTACCAAGATTGTAAATTAAATTTTCAGGTGAATATTGCCGTCCACTGTCTTAGTACAGATTTCAGTAACCAGAAGGGAGTAAAGGTAAGTCTAAAATTTTAATATTTTAAGTATAGGGAAGTTTTGTTTTGTAATGTTTGATGTCCTACCAACAGCTACGTTCATTTATACATGCGGAGTAAAGGCGGACAAATACTCTGTACTGTACTTCAGATTTTAATTGAAAATCACAGACAAATATTCTTTGACTATTTCCTCTAATGCACCACAACATTACAAACATTTCCCCGTGTAGTCCTATAGTTTTAACGACTAAACGGTTTTATTAAAATACCATAAATGTACCGTACTGACAGTTAATTATGATAAATTGGCATATGCCGATAGCCGGTAAAGTTTGGGTTACCGCATTTTTGTGTAACTTCCTTGATGACAAATTAAAGGTTTGAATTGTGTATTTTCCTGTTTCTTGTCAAGGATTTGACAATCGTTGATCGTTTGAAATCAGACATGCACTGTAAATAAATCATACAGACTACAAACAGTTTGAAGACTTGTACCGACACCATCCCAATTTAATGTCAATAATCGTTTTCTATTTATTTAAATCATTTATCCGGTATTTACTTAAGCGACCTTTACACGTTCTAATGAGTGTACATCAAATATACTTTAGAAAGAATTAAATATTCAAAAATAACTCAACATTCACGTCACCCAAAAATACAAACTTAAATTAACTTTTTTAAGGAAGTTGATCTTTGTTAAAGAAATGCTTCGCTGTATGCAATAGGCTGGAGTCAAACACTTCAGTGATTTAACTCCATGTCCTGTTATAGTCCGTTTCATTGTTTGATATTCAGATAAATGGTTTTAATGACACAGGCATAATCAATTACACGTATTGTTCTGATATTTAGATAAATGGTTTTAATGACACAGGCATAATTAATTACGTGTCATCAAAGGAAGAGCCTGATTACATATTTATATGAAACCTTTTACCTTTGTCAGGTAGTTAGATAATTAACATGTTGATGTTTATATTTACAGGGGTTCCCGCTCCACGTACAGATAGACACATTTGAAAACCACAAAGATCCCTATCCCGTCCATCGTGGCTACTGTCAAATCAAAGTTTTCTGTGACAAGGTAAGCATGACCCCAGGTCATCTCACATTGACCTCTGACCCGATATAAGTTATAAGTTTGTCTAGCGTTTAATGAGTGATTTTTTTATTTACATAATGCTATTGTAATTTATGAATCAAGTCTACATTTTAACAACACTGGTCTTATTCTTTAAACATCCACATGTATTTCATCTGGCTGTTGAAGCTTACTTTAATCAAATGTTCACCGCCAAATTAATGTTTCATAGTTATAACTTTGTAATATTAGCATTTCATTGTATTTAGATAATGTGTTTGTCACGGATCAGTGATTTGTGTTTACTTGACTGTCCGTAAATGCATTCAACTGTGTTTTCACCAGCTAACGATATGTATATCGCACTATGTACATACATTTTGGTGTTGGCTGTTCGTTTATGTTCCTTAGTACACAAACCTGACTATTTTATGTCTTTAGGGAGCAGAAAGGAAGACAAGAGATGAAGACAGAAGACGAACAAACCGAGCCAAGTCGGATGTGTCTCACTCCTGTAAGTTTATTATGAGTCATATGTAATGACACATAAGAGTAAAGAGTTTTAGTGATGTTCAAAAACTGTGTTAATATAACGCTTGATTTACACTAAATCGTTTCACATCAATCTTTCTATATCTCATTAATTATCCGGTGAACGTCAGCTACCACTACAGAGAAAAGAAAGCCAATCATGCAAAATAAAGAAATGTCAATTGTTTTTCTTATATTGTTGAATTGGATATTTTTACAGCACGCAAGCGAAATGAACAGGAAGTATACTGGCCCCCATGTGAAAGGTCCGAGTTTTACTCCATGGCCGAAACACAGACGTTCCCTGTCCTCTTCACGCCGGCCACCGACCAGGAGGAATCCACCAAGGTAGATATTCTATTGGTCACAGAGAACCTCGCTTTTGCGAGGACGTTAAACCCCTTAAATAAATATAAACAAATATTTGGTCATAAAGTACAGGTCGGCTCTGACAAAAGGTCATACATAGGTGGCGCTAGTGTAACTTCCGATTTATTTTTATCATTTGCAATATTGTACATAAATAAACATTCAGGACCGTAATTAGTAATATTTGCACTATTTCATATGATAATATAGATAGATAAAATGCCACATCAGAATACTGTAAATCCTGGGTGAATTTTGTTGATTTGTACTAAGGATTGTAATCGCCAATAGAAAATTTTCCCATCATTATCTCTGAAAGCTGTTGAGAATTCCCATCCCTCTCTTTGTGGTAATTGCCTTGTTTATAGAAAATTGGTGTCACTTAAACTTTAATTTCAATTTAATGACTTTGTTTTCCAGTCTAGTCCCGTAAATGGCATTCTGCAAGATGACGACGGAAACTCCAGGTAATTATCATCAAATTTGTCCTGAAATTATACTAAGATTATACTACACAAAATACAGTAATACAGAATTAGTTCTCAAGATAAAATTGAAGTTTACGGAGACTAAATGTGCCGGGTTGTTAAAACACAAAACTATTCTAAAACATTTTTATTGTAATACCTGGAAAACTGTCACCAAACTTTATTTGTTATCGTGTATAGTAAACGCATTCAATTAAAACGAAAGTAGAATCATACACGGCTCGTTACACTTCTGCCTCTTCCATTTTAGTCTGAACAGCAATGGCGATTGTCTGGATGAATCCATGTACCCAATGGCTAAACGACAAAGACGGGACTCTTTTGGACAATATGCAGACTACCCAAAAAGTAAGTTACACGCATGTGCTCTTTCATCATTTCCAGTCTTGTTTTTACGAAGCCCGAAGTTTAACCAACGGGAATTATTGTAATTTCTATCTGGATTATGTAAAGAATAATTATTATTTTCTTTAAATGAAAGTATCGGTTCGTGTAAATGAAATATCAGTAAATGTGTTTTAAACCAGTTGATTCACATAGACTGGTAACAAGGCATTACTGCATGGATGCAGAAGTTACTGTAACGAGAAATTACTGTATTGATTAGAAGTTGCTGTAACTAGAAATTTCTGCATTGATTCGAAGTTGCTGTAACGCCATATTTCCTGTTCGTCTCAGCATCCGTTTGTCTAACCATCCATTTGTTTACTTGTAGTCCTTCTGTACGTCCGTGAGCAGCATGAAACAGTTTTTACGGCCCTGATGTTACGGACACCGACACTGCAGGGTTTACTACAATCGGTAAGTCCAAACTCTCATTCATTGTCAACATGGTTGAAATACTACAAAAGTCAATAGATGATCAGATTAATCTTCATCTAGAATAATCAATGATAAACGTGTACTAACTTAGTCATCTCTTACATAAATTCCTTCTGAATGTTTGCAAACATTTTAACTTTGGTCTGAAATTAATATCGTCATCAAATCGATAGCGATAATCTATTTGAGCGCTTTATTTTATTGTTAACGACACTGATTATAATATATATAATTATTGTATTTGTTCCTTTTATAAATACCATTTACTTCAATATTCAATTATTATGATTTAGGGATATTACTCTGGTCAATCTTTTTCTGAAATACCTTTAAATAATCACCATCTATTCTGTATTTCTACAGGTGCAAGAAAAGTACAGCGTGGCTGCCTCAAAAGTCAAAAGCACGTACAAGCGATCAAAGAAAGGGTAAGTTACATTTCTACATGTTCATAAAAGGCCCTTCTGGTCATTCAGAAATTCAACTTGCATTTAATTTTAATTTTTAAGGATTTGGGATATTTTACTTATATTGGAGTTATGTATCTCCTAATTTTACAGGTGCTATGTTTTGATTTTGGTATGAATTATACTTTTCAGATAACGAATTCAGATATAACTTCCAATCTTTTTGTTATTGTTTTTCAAATATTTTGGTTTAACTCTAGTCCTTTGTTATATATATATATATGGTTTAACTCTAGTCCTTTGTTTACTTTGCAGAATTCTGGTGAGAATGGACGACAACATTGTCCGGCATTACTCCCACGAATCCACATTTATGATCGAAATTAACGAAGTCAACGAGGACAAAGACTATGAGGTGATATTAACAGAAATTGACCCAAATTAAAATGACCAGTACAGCCCCTGGTAACATACCAACAGTCCCTCACTGTTCCCGCCATTCCGTTCCCGCCGACGACGATGAGGAGGAGGAGCCAAGGCTCACGTGAGCGCTTTGATCTCAGGAAATCAGCCAATGGACACAAAGAAATTCATTTGAATGAATTTAAAGACAATTTTGTACGAATTGGACTGAATATTAATTCGTGTTGCGTTTCGTATGAACAGCAGCAAGAATAAGGTGGACGCAGCAATACTCCCAGGCAGTGTCGAGCAATACCAATAAGTGGATCAGCTAGCTGAATTTTGATACTAGTCAAACGCACGTGCAAACTGCTGATGGACAAATAATCAAAGGATGCATGGGTGCATATATATAAATATATGTTAACCAAATAAGGATCGAAATCAAGATACCATCTTCATTGTCATGGAAACAAACCATTATAATATGCATACATATCCATTGTTTTTCTCATGTCTCACATTGTTATCTATTGTTTTCAAATGAATGTTTACTGTTACATAAGTGTCCTCTATATTTGCGAGAGAGATTTTATAGCAATGTGTACCATAAGATTGCTAATTATCTCACAAATTGTTTGTTGCATATAAAACTACAAAAAATTTAAAATTATACATTATATATATATATTATATACATATGTTTGATTTGTATCAAAATATGTTGTTGAAATGTTATTTGTACAGAAATATTTGAATACTCATAAAACACACGTCACAAAAATGATAACCCATGTATGTCTCTTCTCTTTTCTATATACTACTCATAGGTACTTATACGATTTATAGTAAAGTATTGATATCAACAAAAGGTCCAGTTACTTACCAAGTCATTTGAAAATTTATAGTATTCTTACGAATTATGAAAATATGGTTATTATGCTGTAACAAATACGTAATCCACACAAGTAATCTGCTATGTTTTTTTGGCTGTAGAACTACAAACACGTTGGTTGTCGAAAATTCAGCAATTATTAAAATTTCAATTATTTGTTCACAAATCAAAAAAGATGGGGATTGCTGACTAATACAACGGCCAACTTTAGAATTTAAAATTACGGATACGAAATGAAAAAAAAAAATGGCTTTTTGTTACAGTGTAATTTCATTTCCTTTATTACTTATAAGAGAACATTGAGATTTTAAACAATCGTCACCAATCAAAGATTTAAAGGTAAATTAAGCTAGAAGTTAGACTGATACACATGTAATGACATCATTACATCAAGCGTGCGTTACGGACACAGTGCAATATCACCAAGCCGCACTACGATTGGCTGTTTCAGTTGTAACGTCATAATTTTATGACGTCATATGCATTTGACGTCATCAAAACAAGAGTCATGATACGAAAATACCGTTAATTTAGAGTTCATATCAGTCTGCTAAAAAAAAAGAATCATGAATATTTGCAAAATATGTAAATAGAATCTTATATTCGTGTCCCTGTAATGAAGTTTTTTTTTTCATTTAGTCTTGTAAAAGTCTCGTAAAAGGAAAACAAAATGTGTTAGTTCATAAATACAGGAGGCATTGTAGCTTCACGTGAGATCCTCTGTCTATGCAAATTTGTATCCAAACGTAATTTTTTTAACCTGGTTAAGCGGCGTGGTAGGTGATAGTTACCTATAACTACCACTTAGTTTCAAAACTGACCCATACTTTGAAAAAAAGCCAAGCTAGAATCAAATGAAATACAAAAACGAAGGGTTCTAATAAGTATGATTTGTTTGTATGTTGTTTATAAGAAATCCATTGCAATTTATAGAAATATGTAATAAGTTAATATCATAGAAAAGTCCAGCTGATGAGAGGAACTCCGCTAATGTTCGTTTTTTTTTTCAAGTGCTAACTAAAAGTCGGTGAAATAATACCCGGTACATATGTTTATATTCGTTAAAACTCCATGTAAACAAACAATGTTAAAGTTTTGATTTTGAGTGTTGACACAAAAAAATATTTTTCAATATTACATAAAAAGAAAAATACTTAAATGTTACAGTAGATTAGATTTGTCTGTAGTTTTGATAAATTATTATAAAAACAAATATCTGTGGGTCACAAAGCAATACAAGAAATGTATTTTCCCATTTTGTTTAAAATTATTATCATGTACCTTTACGAGACAGTAAAATGACAATATAGCTTGTTTTATATAAGGAAATCGAGTAGTAATTATGTTGAAATTCATACACTGTTTTTTGCTTTCTGTTGAACAAAAGTTCTTTGTCCGAATTCTCCATTGAAATTCTATTGTATGTTAGATTGTACTTAGAACTATCAATGACGTCATTGACTCCGATAACCTCTAACCTATGACGTCATTAACTCCGCCGACAACCTCTATGCACTGTACTAGATAGTCTTAATCATCGATCATAACGAAATCTTAAAAGGATCCGTCGATTAAAATAACGTCCATATATTTTTAAATGTTTTTTCACCCGCTATAATGTCCACATTAAATTTAAATGTTTCAGATAAATACCGATACTTTCTTCTATGTACATGGCCATTATACAACATATTGACATTAAACATCGACCTTTCTGCATAATCAACATATCCAATGTGCAATGCCTTTATATACGGGAAATGAAGCGTAGCCATTTTACTTAGGGAGGACTCGCGTTCATTAGTGTATGAATTCGTCATGAACTCATGCTGTCAGATGATAATCTGTTTCATTCATTATGTTTAAATGTATGACGTCATGTGAAATGTAACATTACAAATTCGTATTGATTGCTAAGCCTTCATCGTTTGACAAGAAAATGTGACCGTTAATTTATACTTAGCAAGTTTCCTTCTTTTACTGGCCATAGCTGCAGACCGTATATCGATCAACTCTTTTACCAAAATTATCTATATTTAGATAACAAATGTTAATCGATATATGGTTTTGAAATTGTCCACTTACAAGTAAAACTGTTGAATTGTGTAAACTCCTTATATAGCTTTTGAAGGCTCAACAACGATATCCGGAGATTTATTCATACAACTGATCGATAAATATCTATCTTCATCATAACGTTTATACTTTCATTAGATAATAATTTGGATGTTCTATAATAGGCCAGTATAATCATTTCTTATGCCGTTTGGTTTTTCTAGCAATAGTATGAATGGTTTTACGCTAAATGTTCGTCCATTGTACTTGCTAACTTTGGTCTTTATCTCTGAATCAGGTATGCGTTTTATTTCTCGATTGTGTCACCTGAGATCGAATCAGGATGCCTCTTTCCATTGTTACGCGATAATTCCCTTTAAATTCATCAGATCGGCGTATCTAGAATTTCGACAATACATAGCTCTCGGAATGTCTACCCACATTGTCCCCAGTATGTTTACATATGGCCCTGGCTTAATCACCAGGGAAGATGTGCAGTAATATATAATGTTAACGGTGATGTGTTTTGATGTAAACGTTGACGTTGATGTAAATGTTGACATTGATGTAAATGTTGACGTTGATGTAAATGTTGACGTTGATGTAAATGTTGACGTTGATGTAAATGTTGACGTTGATGTAAATGTTGACGTTGATGTAAACGTTGACGTTGATGTAAACGTTGACGTTGATGTAAATGTTGACGTTGATGTAGACGTTGATGTAAATGTTGACATTGATGTAAATGTTGACGTCGATGTAAACGTTGACGTTGATGTAAATGTTGACGTTGATGTAAACGTTGATGTAAATGTTGACGTTGATGTAAACGTTGACGTTGATGTCAATGTTGACGTTGATGTCAATGTTGTCGTTGATGTAAACGTTAACGTTGACGTTGATGTAAATGTTGACATTGATGTAAATGTTGACGTTGATGTCAATGTTGTCGTTGATGTAAACGTTAACGTTGACGTTGATGTATGTGTTTACGTTGATGTAAACGTTGATGTAAACGTTGATGCTGACGTTGATGTAAATGTTGATGTAAATGTTGACTTTGATGTAAATGTTGACTTTGAATGTCGACAATGATGCAAATGTGCTATATTTTGATTCTCATGTTCAAAAATCATTGACAAGGTACATGTAGCCCGATGCAAAGTATGTTTATGATTTTTGTCAATTGCATAATAAAATAACTCCCCATACTCCATGACTGAACGCGTCTCAAATATTTTATTTTAGATATTTTACTTTGTTGATACGTGAAATGTATACAAAAATAATAAAACGTTATTTACAATCTACTTTCTGTATTGTGTTGTTAGTCGTGCAGATCATTTATATATAAGTCAACTTTTAAATCTCAGAAAACGTTTAAACGGCAATGTCTACATACCACGACGATGTTCACATGGCATGAAGATGTTCACCTACCACGACGATGTTCAGATACCACGGAGATGATCACATGACATGAGGATGTTCACCTACTACGACGATGTTCAATTACCACGGTGATGTTCACATACCATGACGATGTTCACATGACATGACGATGTTTACATGACATGATGATGTTCACATACCATGACGATGCTAACTTACCACGACGATGTTCACATACCATGACGATGTTCACATACCATGCCGATGTTCACATGACATGGCGATGTTCACATACCATGACGATGTTCACAAGACATGGCGATGTTCACAGGACATGGCGATGTTCACATGGCACGACGATGTTTACATACGACGACGATGTTCACATACCATGACGATGTTCACACACCATGACGATGTTCACATACCATGACGATGTTCACATACCATGACGATGTTCACATTCCACGGTGATGTTCACATACCATGACGATGTTCACATGACATGACGATGTTCACATACCATGACAATGTTCACATACCACGACGATGTTCACATACCATGACGATGTTCACATGACAGAGCATGTGCGATTTCAACATCATTATATATTACTACGACAATGGGAATAAGAAAAAAGCTTAAATACGTCATAGGAGAAGAATTTAGGTCGAAGGATATTCAGGTACTGACTTAGGGCAACTGTCATAGGACACTAGTTAGGGTAATAGGTCAGTAGCTAAGGTCAGCAGCAAATATTATAGGGCAGGTACTGATGTCTTTCGTCAAAAACATGTATACACATCATTCAGACAGCATTTATGTACTCACTTAGATATCCTGACAAGAAAAATAGTTTGTATTAATTTCAGTTTAAATTAAAAACTATTTAACAACACCTGTCCTACGTAGTGACATACGTCTATGTCTACATTTACCTACAGTCACAATTATACATGAATGGAAATATGGTACACACGTTAGCTACACGGCTGTCTTTATACAGCGACGCGGGAAGGTCACATGACAACTTCTAAAGTAACATGACAAATGCTAAAGTAACAGGACAACTTCTAAAGTAACATGACAACTGCTAAAGTTACAGGACAACATTTAAGGTCACAGGACACCATATTAGGCAACAGGACAACTGCTAAAGTAACAGGACAACTGCTAAAGTAACATGACAACTGCTAAGGTAACAGGACAACTGCTAAAGTCACAGGACAACAGATTAGGCAACAGGACAACTGCTAAAGTCATAGGACAACAGATTAGGCAACATGACAACTGCTAAAGTTACAGGACAACTGTTAAGGTCACAGGACAACTGCTGAAGTAACATGACAACTGCTAAAGTTACAGGACAACAGATTAGGCAACATGACAACTGCTAAAGTTACAGGACAACTGTTAAGGTCACAGGACAACTGCTAAGGTCACAGGACAACGGTTAAAGTCACAGGACAACAGTTAAAGTCAAAGGACAACAATTAAGGTCATAGGACAACAGTTAAGGTCATTGAACAACAGCAAAGGTCACAGAACAACATATGAGGTCACAGGACAACAGTTAAGGTCACATTATAGCTAAGGTCGTCACATGGCAGAAAATGAGGTCACAGGACAACAGATAAGTTCATTGGACAACAGTTAAGGTCACAGAACAACATCTGATGTCACAGGACAACAGCTGGGGTCACATGACAGCTAAGTTCACCGGGCAACAAATAAGGTCACATGACAACAACTCAGGTAATAGGACAACGCCTAAGGTCATCGAACAACATCAAAGCTCATACGACAACAGCTGAGGTTATTCGACAACATCAAAGCTCATACGACAACAGCTGAGGTTATTCGACAACATTAAAGGTCACAGGACAACAGCTTAGGTTATTCGACCACATTAAAGGTCACAGGACAAAAACTGAGGTCACAGTAATAAATAGAAATAGTTCCGAGACGTCAATCAAGATCATAAGACACCGGCCAGATCTTAGAACTAACCCTAAGTTCAAAGAAAAAATAGCGAGGGTCTTTTATGATGAAATCTGAGCATTTGAGTTCATTTGTCGCAACTTAAATATCATAATCATACTGATCGTAGGAAGATAAATAAAACATTTGCGAAAAATGAAGAATCGTCATTCAACATTCAACATCTGATTCAAAGACATTCACACGTTAAACCTTTTGCTATACTTTCAAAAACTGAAAATATTAGTCGTTGTATTCGAGAATAATCAATACAATTTCACACCAAAAATACCATCAGTTTCCAAGCCGCGTTTTAAAATAATGTTAATCAAATTACCCAAATATTGATGTTAAAAGTGTCACCTGTGAAATAATCAAAAAAAGGGTACGTGTATTTTGTCATCGAAACGATGATACGGATGTACAGGGAATTAATCGATATGATGCTTTCGATTAGCCACATAGATGTTCATCTACTTTCTATGAGGATTAAGCGGAAGTAGTAATGGTACCATAGTGTTTATTTACAGATTTAAAATGGTATTAAATAAACTGTAACACCGATATACATGTTTTATTCTGAGTTTAGGACTTGGCAGCTCTTTAGTTTAAACTGTGTTTTATATGTCTATTTGCATTTAACAATATTTCTACCACAATACCCCGTGTTATTCAACTCTCAGACCATCAGTTAATCATTACAGCTGTTGATTAACAATCTGTTTATACCACACGTGGTATAAACTCTGTACGCATTTCAATTGGCTAACACGGTGAACTTTGACCCAAGCTGCAATTGTTATTGACGTCATCAATAATCTAATGACGTCACATCACCGGGTCCCGGACGTCACCGGTACACTTTATTTGCATACGCGAAATTATACTTGGCCACGTTTCCCTTTGATTCAAGCCGATATTATTGTGGTAGAAACAGGTCACACGACTCGTGATTGTTGGATATGGAATTTATTTCACACTCGTAAGTTATTTTTTAAAAGTTGCAAAAAACACTCGCTAAAGCTCGTGTCTTTTGTAACTTTTAAAAAATAACTTACTCGTGTGAAATAAATTTCATATCCAACAACCACTCGTTGTGTAACCTCTATTTCTACCACAATACCCTGTGTTATTCAACTCTCAGACCATCAGTTAATCATTACAGCTGTTGATTAACAATCTGTTTATACCACACGTGGTATAAACTCTGTACGCATTTTGATTGGCTAACACGGTGAACTTTGACCCAAGCTGCAATTGTTATTGACGTCATCAATAATCTAATGACGTCACATCACCGGGTCCCGGACGTCACCGGTACACTTTATTTGCCTACGCGAAATTATACTTGGCCACGTTTCCCTTTGATTCAAGCCGATATTATTGTGGAAGAAACAGGTCACACGACTCGTGATTGTTGGATATGGAATTTATTTCACACTCGTAAGTTATTTTTTAAAAGTTGCAAAAAACACTCGCTAAAGCTCGCTAAAGAACATATCAATTACACAAAAAGGAATCAGAAACAAATATCAATATATATAAATCTGACACCTATATATATATATAGGTTGACGTTACACAACAGCATAGACATGATAAAACACAACATCGTATCATGATGACAATAGAGTCTATTGTGATAATATCAGTTGGAATTTAATCAAACAATTGAATACATTGTAGTATACTAAAAAGGGAGAAAACGTGAAATGGGGTTTGCTGCTTGCAGCTAGTAGGTATGTATTTAATCAAAAGGGAGAAAACGTGAAATGGGGTTTGCTGCTTGCATCTAGTAGATGTGTATTTAATGTGGTATTAATCTAAAATAATAAACGTACAAAATATGGACATGCTACTTCAGCATGGAAAAATCTGTTTGAATTTACAAGGAAATTTTACACAGCAAGGAATATCCTCGTGTTATCGTCAATGGAAAGAGAAGCATCTCGAGACAGTAATAAACTGACAGTTATGTTATATGGTAAGGTGATAATATACTTATGTCGTAGATAGGAAATATAATTACATGTTAAGAGAAAATGAGAAGTATCCTCAATTAGACCATTTTGCTGTAAGTTCCTAACATAAGAAGAGTTTTACAAAAAATAAAAAAATCATATTAAGCTAATTTGATTCTATAACCGAACAAAATCGACTACATTAAAAAAAGGTTTTATATACAACAATATCTATTTATTTGCTACCTCCGAAGTCCGAAGACAAGTTTTGTATATCTCACAAATGAGCTTAAAGGGACATTCCTTCGTTTGAATAAAGCTTTGTCGCCAAAATGAAAATTAATGCGAAAAGTGTATTTTCTCCAAGTTGTAAAAGTTATAATATTTAAATTAATACGGCAGTTTTACTCTGAAGGGAAATAAAAGTGCTTCAAATAATAAATCATAAAGAATTCTTAATTCGACCCGAAGTATCACTTATTGCTGCAAAGGCAGACTGTATTTGTGCACGAAACGTCATTTTTCTGTACATTTCGGCGTTACTTTCACTACTGGTAGGCACAAAACTCATATAAATCTCATTCGCGCATATATTCTATCAATAGAAATTGCCTATGTTTCTGATTTCCGAACGAAGGAATGTCCCTTTAGTGTAGCTATAGTTTGATAAATCTATTTTGGAATTTCATTTTTTGTTTAACTTTATCTATTTTACAACAATGACAAAACAAGTTATCTCAACTTATGTTAATGACACTCTTGATGGCCCGGCGCGCGAGGAGTCTTAATGTGGGCGGAAACAGGAGTGCACGGAGTAAACCCACGTGGTCGGGCAGGTGACCCCAAACCTTTTTTGACGTCACATCTAGGAATCGAATACCGGCCTCCTAAGTGAAAGGCAAGTATGCTACTAATGTGACAACCTTGACAACCCCAAATTGGAATATAAAACTCACATCAAAACTCAATCTCTTTTTGAAGGATCATGCCCGGTTCTGATTCCAGCAAAACGCTGACAACCTCACTGCTATCGACGTCAAATTCTTTCACTTGGCACGCGAGGCATTTTTTGTTTATCCTCATCAACAGAATGGAGTTTGTCAACAAATATTTTATCATGTTTCGAGACAACAAATTTGAGATACAATCAAGGAAAAGTATTTATTTATATCTTTTACAAGTTCTCAAAAAAAAAGACTGTCAAACAGTAAAAGTGTAACATTACATTCGTACACAAGAAGATTCTTTAGAGAAACATGCATATTTGTTTAACCGAGACGAAGCCCAAGGTGAATAGGACATGTCGAGGGTAAACAAATATTCATGCATCCCAGAGCCAGGGAAATAGATTGTGTATTGTACCGAAGAAATAACACATTTTTAAAATTAAAATTCCCGCGGGGGACAGTCAAATTCCTTTGGTTTAAATTGGATATTTTCTCGACCACCACTTTCTTTCGAGAACTCTTTAAAATATTTCACAGCTTACGTGTTGAAAGCATCCTTTTATGAAAAAAGTGTTGTTTTTTTTTTGTTTTTTTTTCTTTACTTCCTTTTCTTGAACGAGAACTGTGCAGGTCGCCATTATTTTGTCGTCTGGTTCCTCTCGGAACTCGCGGTAAGAGAGAGGAGTTCCGAACAAAGGCGACACGAGTAAGAGAGAGGAGTTCCGAACAAAGGCGACACGATTGGGGGGGGGGGGGGGGGGGGGGGGGGGGGAGTGCGGCGAGGGAGGTTTGGGGCGGGGGGAGGGGGGGACTACATTCGCGAGCGGGCTAATAATAATATATAAATAAAGACTATTTTTTTTAATCATTGTTTTAATCCCATATAGAAATATCAAAGTCAGAAATAAAAGTAGGCAAAACGAAAACTATATTTTCATCACTACAATTTCAATCCATTTTTGGGTAAAGCCTAAAACATTTCATGTGCTAATTTACATATCAATATTATACTTCATTTCTAACGAAATCGGGAAAGTCCCGAGAAATCTTCCAAGACTTATCATAATGACTTTCGTATTTATATAAAAGCTGTGTTTTAACTTTGGTAGAACATTAAATAATCTAGAAAACTATTCCAATTTCACAATTATGGTAAAATATGCACATATAAATATATTTTCACAGGTGCAGTGATAACAGACGCATTAATCACTAAGATGCACGTTTTCATTATGAAACATGCATCTATTGTAAGTTTAGAGTGCTCTTATGTACATAACACACCAGGCACGTCCAGTAGACAAATACTTTGACTTTAAGTTTCAATGAACTTGTGACCTTTATGAATTCCTAACAACCTTCAAACATTAACCTACGTAAAAGGCACTGTGTAGAATATGTAACTTATAATTATGTGCGTATTTGATGGATTATGAAACGAAATTAACATTGACATTAAATTTGGTTTTGAATTATTTAAGATAAATACAAAACACCTATAAATTATCTAACATATAAATATGTTTTGTGTAAAAACATGGGACCATAGGGCATTTAATCAGAGTGTATGGCGATATTTTATGGGGTGGCTTTTCGCATATATTTATGATATATATATTAGTTTATGAAATATAGATATTAAACTTTCATCACACACCCAGGACCCATTGTGTAAATTGTAAACAACAGCTGAACTATCTAATACGATTCGTATTTTTGAACATTTTTTTTAACAATAAAATTTTATATATTAAAAATAAACAATAGACATCGAGAGCACAGGTGTCTCAAGATATTGGAGCTTATAGAAAATGCCTTAATGCTCTTTTCGGCTTTTGTTATCTTTGCAGCGAGTTTTTTTTTCAAGAAAATAAATATTTGCATTCCTCTTTAAAATTTTGTTCGTCAGTTATACCCTAACTTTTATTGCACACAACGAACACATCAAAATTGGCAAAAAACCCCAACTTTGTGCATATATCTTAATCACAAGCTGTTACATTTACTTGTGAGATTGTGAGTAATTGTGAGATTACTTGTAACATGTTAGAGGTGATGGTAGGATGAGAAAAAGGCGTTGAAAACTGAGATTTATAAAACAAATTTAAATTAAAGTGCTCATGTGTCCACCGGACTGCGGCTCCCGGATCTAGCCAAAGTGTGTCGCTTTTCACACTGATGTGACATATTTAGAGCTGAAACTAAAAACTTAATAAACCCTTAAAGCTGGGATGATGTAGAGTAAGTAACACTACAATGGTTTCATTTATCAAGTTGCATTGGTTAACATTATTATATACTATACAATCATGCAACATCGCCAGTTTATGCAAGTGATGGTCAATTATACATAAATATGTCATAACTCTTCAATACTATATATGTACACCTATCAACTTCTTAATACTGTAAGCTATATATGATTCAACAATGGTACATCTTTATCTTAATTGTTTCAATACTTATATTTATTGGCCATTAAACATTGTTCAATATATGTTGTATGCCTTATTACTGACACCCTTGCTGCTCTTCACAAAAAAATCGATATTGTGTTGCTGTAAAACTGTATCTAAAATTGATGTTTTTTCTGTGTATTTTATGTACTCATAATATGCAAAAGGATGAATAAAAAAATTTCAAAAATGAAAAAAAGTTGCATAGGTTAAAATAAAGCGTCGATTTATATCTAGATTTAGATTTCTCGTAATTCTATTAAAACAAGGTTGAAAATATAGTTTAAATAAGAAAACATGATTAATTCCTCTCTTTCTTGTGAAATAAACAAGTATTTCTGCATTTGAAATTTATTTGCCATATTCACAAGTATAGCTACAGACGTACAATATTATAATTCAGTTATATAAGATTATATACTTTCTTACTTTCGGTGATCTGAAGTTTTCAAAAAAAAAAATGAAAAAAATTGGCAAAGGTTTCCCTTTTTCATTAAATGTAAACTTTTTTCAAATTCCTAATTTAACATTAAGTTCATAATAACACATTGTATAGTGGGAAAGAATAGGATACCAAAACAAGTTGTAGTTTATATATATTATCCAGACATTATCTAATTTTATTTAGACATGATGGCTTAATTACTGAAATCCACATTCACATTTGCTACAGTAATTTACTTGTAAACAGAATTCGAGTGGTTTAATGGAAATGTCACTTTAAAAGAGTGGTGCGGGGTTGGGTTTGGTTGGGGGGGGGGGGGGGGGGAGAGAGAGAGAGAGAAGTTGCCCGTGCAAATAAGAATAGTAGAAAAAGATGGAAAGTACTTATTTAAATCTGTTGGAGAGCATAATGGAATTCTGTACAATTTAAAAAAACTAAAGCATTTTCCAAGAGTAAATATATTGAAAGCGGGTACTTGATTTTGTTTAAAATATGCAAGTACATAGTTGAGAAAATAGACAACAATGAAATCGATAATGTTCGTTTGTTTCATTTGCTTGCATCCATGAAAATAAAGGACTATCAATCAGGTTTCACTTTCACTTCTTTATGAAGAGAATCATATTTTTTTCGTCTGTAACTACTTTCTGTTTTTGATGGATATTTGTGTATGGAAAAATGACAAAATGTTTCCATATACATTTGTATTTGAACAAACGCTCGTTTTGCACTCGTTTTTACTTGTGGAAATTTACCTACAAAAAAAAACTGTTTGCGAAAAAAGTCCCTTTAAACAAACAGTTCAAACAGTTTAAAATGTTTTTAACTACATGTATAATGTTAGTTTCGCCATTTGGTTTGTTAAAATACCTCCCCCGTAAATGGCATTGGCAACGCAATTCAGTGTTTGGGGTCACAGAAATGGATGAATGCCAATCATGCTGTCAAACATGACCCCACGTCTACCGAATTTCGCAACCCACCCCATACCCAGCATTTTTACAAGCCACCCACACTTGTAAGGAGAATCTTACTTATTTTTGACTGAGTCGTCTGGTAACTGCCGATGAGGTCACTCACCTCGATGTCGACTTGTGCCTGGCAATTGTGTCCTATACACCTACTCCCTCCGTCTAAGGTTATCAAACATAGACATCTTGTGTTGTAGGAGTGAAATTTAACTACAGTAGCACTGCATATTGTTTTCGTACGCCTACATTGCGGTTTGAACCAAACTACGTCAATGTTATAAAACTTGGGTTGTTTTCGAGATCATTGAAATTTGAGCTTTGCTTCGTGAACCCCATTTCATAGATAAAGTGTACATAATGTGCTTAACTCTACTGAGGTAGAGTCTTTGTGATACATCTTTATGTGAAAGTTCAACCATATAATCTTTGGAATCTTTCATTACATTACATTGCATAATTACACTGTAGCTCACACGTCAAAAAGCAAATTGTCGACGCCCGCTGTCCTATTCCATCGTCAGGTTTAAGCTTTAAAGAGAGAAAGAGAGAGAGAGTAAGAATTTTCCCCATAAACAGACAAGTTTTGCGATTATTTTGCGATAAATTTTATTTGGATATTACATTTGTACCTTAGGAGTGATATTATCGTTTTAAATGTATTTGCTTTTTATCTTACAATAGTAACATCATAGTCGTTAAAAAACATCGCTTATAAATGTTTTAAGATTTTCACTTGAAATTCTTTAACGTGCCAATTTGCATGTCCGACACCGCACCTTGTTACGTCACGAAGTTTAAAATCAAACTGAATCAATGAGGTTTGTAAATAATACCCGACGCCGATTGAAAGGATAGATCAACAGAAAGCAAACATTTGTTATATCACGAATGACATTTTGATCATTTAATATACAAGACTCTGAAAAAGATCACATCTATCTATTTCTAATATCAGATTGAATAAAAACGATGTTTGGCTTGTCAATATTATCTAGACCTCCAACGTTTAAAATTGATTGATTTTTTGTTTTCAACGCTGGTTTCAGAAAAACACACACGCATTTCACAATATCACTGCTGTTGATAGGGTTGGAGACATATAAACACCCTGCCCTATCCCCTCTGACATCAAGCAATTATATCTCATGCTTTTCACTTTGTTGTATGTATGTCGCAATACAATCACAGTCAGACCTGTCTATAATGACCACCCAAGGGAAAAGACAAACATTACCTTTATATAGAGGTTCCTACATACGCAGTTTGACGGCAAACATGTCTTTGTAGATATTTTTAGTTTTACATGGATTGCCTTTAGGACAGGCTAAACTTTACAATATGTGAGTGTAAACTTACAAAAACAATACATTATTGTGCAATGTATTTATTGATATTATACATTATACGTGTAATGTCTAATATACATGTATTGTATATAAAATATTGATTTGTGTTTAAAGGGTGTACCTAATGTATATGTGTGTTATGAATTATTATTTCTTTCAATGTAGCCTTTATACTGTTGAGAGAAACGTCCTTATGCAACACCTGAACAATACGAATTTAGAAATGCCTTGTGATTTAGATTTACTTTTTTTGGTAACGAATATTTATCGTTTGAATGTAATTCAGAAATATTCTTGCATGTCCATACTTTCATCAAAACTAGCAATAGATTCAAATAATATAAAGACTGATTTATTCTCTTCTTTTCTTCCCTTTCTCCTCACCCTTCTGTTTCTCCTCATCCCTTTCTCTCTCCCTCTCCAACCCTATCTCTCCCATTTTCTCTTTTTCTCCTTCCAAAAAATGGTTTAATAATGTAAATTTATGTATAATATACCAATTGCATATTCTTCTTTATTTTGTACATTATTAAGGAAAGGGTGGCCACATAAGTTGTAATAACTTGTACCCAACCGTTTGTAAACTTTTTGCAATAAAATATGTTTAAACTAACTAAACTATGCATCATATGAAATGAAACTTCAATATCGTATTAACAACACCAACCCCGAACCCAACCTACACTGTTTGATTAAAAATAAAAAAATAAAATGCACCTCGAGTACTAGTATTAGATTTTGAATTAGGAGTGTTTTTCTTTACCGAGAATTACGTAATCACCGAAACTCTTTAACAAAAATCCATTGATAGTTTACATATGTACTTGGTGAACATTTTAAACATCCAGTCACCGTTCAATACATTTAACCAACCCCATCTTTATCTGTCCCTATTCTGTAACTCATGAATGAACTTCCCACGATATTGCCAAACAAAAACATTTTTTTATTATCTACCATAGAAACAGGTAAATTATCCTCCTCCCACGCGGTAATGTAGTGGCACGGATAATTTGTCGAAATCTCGCTGACGGGTAGTTTTACAAGAATTGAATACAAAACAACCTCAATGAACCCTTTATTTACTTGTGAGAACATTCCACTGTCGTAGTAAAGGCTTAGTACAAAAGGGCCTTTGTAAATAATGTGGTATTTGGCAATCAACATGATTCATTTTTATATTTTTATTCATTATAATCACCAAAACGCGAAACATTTATTTTATTTAAACATTAAATAGATATGTCTATGGTCTAGCCGGTCTGATGATCCAAACATTATCAAAATTAACAATAAAAAGCTATATGTACATGTGTCAACACTCCTGAACTTTCCATTTCTAGATAGTAACATCCTTGTTCCCTCAATTTACGATGTTTCACGAATGATGTGATATTCAAGATCTTATTCCAGATATAATATTATTTATAATGAATCTACTATAATATCAATGTCGTATGACATCTACAATGTGAAGGTCACATGCGTGATAACAACTAGCAGAGTTGTGATTGGCTATTCATTCCCGTTATCAATTCGTGACGTCACAGCTTTGTGGCGTCACTTCTATTGTGACATCATCAGAGAAGGGGTAAAGGAGTGGAAATATATTAATTTTAGAATCAGATCTTTATGATAGAATGTTGTTTTCAGGAATAAGCGTGTCTTTTTTAAGTGATAAAGAGAGACTTCCATTCGTTACCATTACATATGAGGTCTATCTCGGTAAAGTGAAAAATTCTTAAGACTCGTTTCAAACATCAAATATGAAAGAATCCCCAGTTGAATTCCTCTATTTCGGTAATAGATGTCCACTACTGAAAGGAGCAAGAATTGTAGCACAGGATTCCGAGAGATGCATATTGAAGATTATATGACCAACACCATGATCTCGTTGAAAAATCCTGTTTAATATTTTCCTTTAGTGCTTTGGACGTAAATTTACGTCCAAAGCATAGAAGCAAAATTAGTTTAGCTTAAATTTGTAAGAGTAGGGTTTTCATTTTCTGCGATTACCAGTTCCGACCAACGTCATTAAGAACCACTTGGCAGCTATCGACGCATTTTTATTGTGACGTCACACACCATGATAGGTTCCTGAATATTTCAATATAAAAATATTTCTTAACTTTCATGTTCCGTTTTCTTTGTTTTACTGGATTTTATTAACTTTTGGATGACAATACTATATACATGTATGTGATATATATGCACGAGACTTTAGCACGGTAGTCATGGAGACAGCCACACTTCACTGCCAAAATCATTGTTCCCTATAAAGCATCGCGCTGTCGGTTATAAACAGCTTAGTTCAAAAAGTTTAGCTTAAAGACAGCAAATGTGTATTATATGTAAATGTAAGCAATGAACTGTCTTATTTTAAAGTTGTAGACGAGACAGATTTGCAGGCAAACAAAACATGGGAAAACATTTAAAGCATACACTTAACACACCGAATTTTAATAACACTCAGCTTATTATTCCGTAGATTGGATACTTCCTTTGTTGGAAATTGGCACAGATCGGTATCAACTGTAAATTACTTGAATATAGAATAAAAGAGCAGAAACACCATCAGCTCAGAAGATTATCTTTAACAGCCCCATCTTTTCAATTAGACCTATCCTTAACTACTTATTTCGGGCAGTGTACATTGTCAGAGCAGGAGAAAATACATTTCTGGAGGAATCACCGCATCACAAAGAACAATAGACAGCACATGTCATTTCGCAATTCACAGCGTTTTTGGCGACATTTGTGTGGGTTGTTCCAGTGGCGTGCATCGAAGACCTGGCATAATCGCCATCCTACGCAACAGGATTTTAATGTGATCTCAAGGGGTTTTTTCCCACTGAAAAGGGAGTACGTAACCCTGATAAAAAGCGTGACATACTAGAACAGAATCAGGGGTCAAAGTTCAAGCACTCGCGGAGGAATTAAAAAAGATAACGACAAATGATCGAATAGAGACCCTAAAAAACAAGTCAGAAATATTGACAAAACTCCGGAGTTTGGACTTTCAAAATGCAATTTTCCAAAATCTACTCATTTTTTTAGATTAAAAAAGAGGAGGAAATACCCGGAAAAAACGTAAATATCGCAAAAGTTCCTGCAGTTTTCATGACCTGGAAGACTAATTCCATTTTCTAATGAAGCGGGTTTTAAATTTTCAACCCAATAGACACATCTATTCATATCCGTGTTCCTGTGGCATTTTTCATTCACATAAGAACTGAGTTGTAATCGTAAAAATACGTCCTGTCGTCACTGTTCTGTCATCATACAGACACGTCCTGTCGTCACTGTTCTGTCATTATACACACAAGTCCTGTCGTCACTGTTCTGTCATCATACAGACACGTCCTGTCGTCACTGTTCTGTCATCATACAGACACGTCCTGTCGTCACTGTTCTGTCATCATACAGACACGTCCTGTCGTCACTGTTCTGTCATCATACACACACGTCCTGTCGTCACTGTTCTGTCTGACGTTGTCATCATACACACACGTCCTGTCGTCACTGTTCTGTCTGACGTTGTCATCATACAAACACGTCCTGTCGTCACTGTTCTGTCATCATACAGACACGTCCTGTCGTCACTGTTCTGTCATCATACAGACACGTCCTGTCGTCACTGTTCTGTCATCATACAAACACGTCCTGTCGTCACTGTTCTGTCATCATACAGACACGTCCTGTCGTCACTGTTCTGTGATCATACACACACGTCCTGTCGTCACTGTTCTGTCATCACACAGACACGTCCTGTCGTCACTGTTCTGTCATCATACAGACACGTACTCTCGTCACTGTTCTGTGATCATACAGACACGTCCTGTCGTCACTGTTCTGTCATTATACACACACGTCCTGTCGTCACTGTTCTGTCATCATACAGACACGTCCTGTCGTCACTGTTCTGTCATCATACAGACACGTCCTGTCGTCACTGTTCTGTCATCATACAGACACGTCCTGTCGTCACTGTTCTGTCATCATACAGACACGTCCTGTCGTCACTGTTCTGTCATCATACAGACACGTCCTGTCGTCACTGTTTTGTCATCATACAGACACGTCCTGTCGTCACTGTTCTGTCATCATACAGATACGCCCTGTCGTCACTGTTCTGTCATCATACAGACACGTCCTGTCGTCACTGTTCTGTCATCATACAGACACGTCCTGTCGTCACTGTTCTGTCATCATACAGACACGTCCTGTCGTCACTGTTCTGTCATCATACAGACACGTCCTGTCGTCACTGTTCTGTCATCATACAGACACGTCCTGTCGTCACTGTTCTGTCATCATACAGACACGTCCTGTCGTCACTGTTCTGTCATCATACACACACGTCCATTACATATGAGGTCTATCTCGGTAAAGTGAAAAATTCTTAAGACTCGTTTCAAACATCAAATATAAGAATCCCCAGTTGAATTCCTCTATTTCGGTAATAGATGTCCACTACTGAAAGGAGCAAGAATTGTAGCACAGGATTCCGAGAGATGCATATTGAAGATTATATGACCAACATCATGATCTCGTTGAAAAATCCTGTTTAATATTTTTCTTTAGTGCTTTGGACGTAAATTTACGTCCAAAGCATAGAAGCAAAAGTAGTTTAGCTTAAATTTGTAAGAGTAGGGTTTTCATTTTCTGCGATTACCAGTTCCGACCAACGTCATTAAGAACCGCTTGGCAGCTATCGACGCATTTTTATTGTGACGTCACACACCATGATAGGTTCCTGAATATTTCAATATAAAAATATTTCTTAACTTTCATGTTCCGTTTTCTTTGTTTTACTGGATTTTATTAACTTTTGGATGACAATACTATATACATGTATGTGATATATATGCACGAGACTTCAGTACGGTAGTCATGAAGACAGCCACACTTCACTGCCAAAATCATTGTCCCTTATAAAGCATCGCGCTGTCGGTTATAAACAGCTTAGTTCAAAAAGTTTAGCTTAAAGACAGCAAATGTGTATTATATGTAAATGTAAGCAATGAACTGTCTTATTTTAAAGTTGTAGACGAGACAGCTTTGCAGGCCAACAAAACATGGGAAAACATTTAAAGCATACACTTAACACGCCGAATTTTAATAACACTCAGCTTATTATTCCGTAGATTGGATACTTCCTTTGTTGGAGATTGGCACAGATCGGTATCAACTGTAAATTACTTGAATGTAGAATAAAAGAGCAGAAACACCATCAGCTCAGAAGATTATCTTTAACAGCCCCATCTTTTCAATTAGACCTATCCTTAACTACTTATTTCGGGCAGTGTACATTGTCAGAGCAGGAGAAATTACATTTCAGGAGGAATCAACGCATCACAAAGAACAATAGACAGCACGTGTCATTTCGCAATTCACAGCGTTTTTGGCGACATTTGTGTGGGTTGTTCCAGTGGCGTGCATCGAAGACCTGGCATAATCGCCATCCTACGCAACAGAATTTTAAAGGATTTTAATGTGATCTCGAGGGTATTTTTCCCACTGAAAAGGGAGTACGTAACCCTGATAAAAAGCGTGACATACTAGAACAGAATCAGGGGTCAAAGTTCAAGCACTCGCGGAGGAATTTAAAAAGATAACGACAAATGATCGAATAGAGACCCTAAAAAACAAGTCAGAAATATTGACAAAACTCCGGAGTTTGGACTTTCAAAATGCAATTTTCCAAAATCTACTCATTTTTTTAGATTAAAAATGAGGAAATACCCGAAAAAATGAAAATATCGCAAAATTTTATGCAGTTTTCATGAACTGGAAGATAAATTCCATTTTCTTATGAAGCGGGTTTTAAATTTTCAACCCAATCTTATCAAAAAATTTTTTAGTGGGAAAACACACACATCTATTCATAACCGTATTCCTGTGGCATTTTTCATTCACATAAGAACTGAGTTGTAATCGTAAAAATACGTCTTGTCGTCACTGTTCTGTCATCATACAGACACGTCCTGTCGTCACTGTTCTGTCATCATACAGACACGTCCTGTCGTCACTGTTCTGTGATCATACACACACGTCATGTCGTCACTGTTCTGTCATCATACAGACACGTCCTGTCGTCACTGTTCTGTCATCATACAGACACGTCCTGTCGTCACTGTTCTGTCATCATACAGACACGTCCTGTCGTCACTGTTCTGTCTGACGTTGTCATCATACAGACACGTCCTGTCGTCACTGTTCTGTCTGACGTTGTCATCATACCGACACGTCCTGTCGTCACTCTTCTGTCATCATACACACACGTCCTGTCGTCACTGTTCTGTCATCATACAGACACGTCCTGTCGTCACTGTTCTGTCATCATACAGACACGTCCTGTCGTCACTGTTCTGTCTGACGTTGTCATCATACAGACACGTCCTGTCGTCACTGTTCTATCATCATACAGACACGTCCTGTCGTCACTGTTCTGTCTGTAGTTGTCACCATACAGACCCGTCCTGTCGTCACTGTTCTGTCATCATACAGACACGTCCTGTCGTCACAGCTTTGTGGCGTCAGTTCTATTGTGCCATCATCAGAGAAGGGGTAAAGGAGTGGAAATATATTAATTTTTGAATCAGATCTTTATGATAGAATGTTGTTTTCAGGAATAAGTGTGTCTTTTTAAAGTGATAAATAGAGGCTTCCATTCGTTACCATTGCATATGAGGTCTATCTCGGTAAAGTGAAAAATTCTTAAGACTCGTTTCAAACATCAAATATAAGAATCCCCAGTTGAATTCCTCTATTTCGGTAATAGACGTCCACTACTGAAAGGAGCAAGAATTGTAGCACAGGATTCCGAGAGATGCATATTGAACATTATATGACCAACATCATGATCTCGTTGAAAAATCCTGTTTAATATTTTTCTTTAGTGCTTTGGACGTAAATTTAAGACCAAAGCATAGAAGCAAAATTAGTTTAGTTTTAATTTGTAAGAGTAGGTCTGACGTTGTCATCATACAGACACGTCCTGTCGTCACTGTTCTATCATCATACAGACACGTCCTGTCGTCACTGTTCTGTCTGTAGTTGTCACCATACAGACCCGTCCTGTCGTCACTGTTCTGTCAACATACAGACACGTCCTGTCGTCACTGTTCTATCATCATACAGACACGTCCTGTCGTCACTGTTCTGTCTGTAGTTGTCACCATACAGACCCGTCCTGTCGTCACTGTTCTGTCACCATACAGACCCGTCCTGTCGTCACTGTTCTGTCATCATACAGACACGTCCTGTTGTCACTGTTCTGTCATCATACAGACACGTCCTGTCGTCACTGTTCTGTCTGACGTTGTCATCATACAGACACGTCCTGTCGTCACTGTTCTGTCATCATACAGACACGTCCTGCCGCCACTGTTCTGTCATCATACAGACACGTCCTATCGTCACTGTTCTGTCATCATACAGACACGTCCTATCGTCACTGTTCTGTCATCATACAGATACGTCCTGTCGTCACTGTTCTGTCATCATACAGACACGTCCTGTCGTCACTGTCCTGTCATCATACAGACACGTCCTGTCGTCACTGTTCTGTCGTCATACAGACACGTCCTGTCGTCACTGTCCTGTCATCATACAGACACGTCCTGTCGTCACTGTTCTGTCGTCATACAGACACGTCCTGTCGTCACTGTTCTGTCAGACGTTGTCATCATACAGACCCGTCCTGTCGTCACTGTTCTGTCATCATACAGACACGTCCTGTCGTCACTGTTCTGTGTGACGTTGTCATCATACAGACACGTCCTGTCGTCGCTGTTCTGTCATCATACAGACACGTCCTGTCGTCACTGTTTTGTCTGACGTTGTCATCATACAGACATGTCCTATCGTCACTGTTCTGTCATCATACAGACACGTCCTGTCGTCACTGTTTTGTCTGACGTTGTCATCATACAGGCACGTCCTATCGTCACTGTTTTGTCATCATACAGACACGTCGAGTCGTCAATGTTCTGTCATCATACAGACACGTCCTGTCGTCACTGTTCTGTCATCATACAGACACGTCCTGTCGTCACTGTCCTGTCATCATACAGACACGTCCTGTCGTCACTGTTCTGTCGTCATACAGACACGTCCTGTCGTCACTGTTCTGTCTGACGTTGTCATCATACAGACACGTCCTGTCGTCACTGTTCTGTGTGACGTTGTCATCATACTGACACGTCCTGTCGTCACTGTTCTTTCTGACGTTGTCATCATACAGACACGTCCTGTCGTCGCTGTTCTGTCATCATACAGACACGTCCTGTCGTCACTGTTTTGTCTGACGTTGTCATCATACATACATGTCCTATCGTCACTGTTCTGTCATCATACAGACACGTCCTGTCGTCACTGTTCTGTCTGACGTTGTCATCATACAGGCACGTCCTATCGTCACTGTTCTGTCATCATACAGACACGTCGAGTCGTCAATGTTCTGTCATCATACAGACACGTCCTGTCGTCACTGTTCTGTCGTCATACAGACACGTCCTGTCGTCACTGTCCTGTCATCATACAGACACGTCCTGTCGTCACTGTTCTGTCGTCATACAGACACGTCCTGTCGTCACTGTTCTGTCTGACGTTGTCATCATACAGACACGTCCTGTCGTCACTGTTCTGTGTGACGTTGTCATCATACTGACACGTCCTGTCGTCACTGTTCTGTCAGACGTTGTCATCATACAGACCCGTCCTGTCGTCACTGTTCTGTCAGACGTTGTCATCATACAGACCCGTCCTGTCGTCACTGTTCTGTCATCATACAGACACGTCCTGTCGTCACTGTTCTGTGTGACGTTGTCATCATACAGACACGTCCTGTCGTCGCTGTTCTGTCATCATACAGACACGTCCTGTCGTCACTGTTTTGTCTGACGTTGTCATCATACAGACATGTCCTATCGTCACTGTTCTATCATCATACAGACACGTCCTGTCGTCACTGTTTTGTCTGACGTTGTCATCATACAGGCACGTCCTATCGTCACTGTTTTGTCATCATACAGACACGTCGAGTCGTCAATGTTCTGTCATCATACAGACACGTCCTGTCGTCACTGTTCTGTCATCATACAGACACGTCCTGTCGTCACTGTCCTGTCATCATACAGACACGTCCTGTCGTCACTGTTCTGTCGTCATACAGACACGTCCTGTCGTCACTGTTCTGTCTGACGTTGTCATCATACAGACACGTCCTGTCGTCACTGTTCTGTGTGACGTTGTCATCATACTGACACGTCCTGTCGTCACTGTTCTTTCTGACGTTGTCATCATACAGACACGTCCTGTCGTCGCTGTTCTGTCATCATACAGACACGTCCTGTCGTCACTGTTTTGTCTGACGTTGTCATCATACATACATGTCCTATCGTCACTGTTCTGTCATCATACAGACACGTCCTGTCGTCACTGTTCTGTCTGACGTTGTCATCATACAGGCACGTCCTATCGTCACTGTTCTGTCATCATACAGACACGTCGAGTCGTCAATGTTCTGTCATCATACAGACACGTCCTGTCGTCACTGTTCTGTCGTCATACAGACACGTCCTGTCGTCACTGTCCTGTCATCATACAGACACGTCCTGTCGTCACTGTTCTGTCGTCATACAGACACGTCCTGTCGTCACTGTTCTGTCTGACGTTGTCATCATACAGACACGTCCTGTCGTCACTGTTCTGTGTGACGTTGTCATCATACTGACACGTCCTGTCGTCACTGTTCTTTCTGACGTTGTCATCATACAGACACGTCCTGTCGTCACTGTTCTGTCATCATACAGACACGTCCTGTCGTCACTGTTCTGTGTGACGTTGTCATCATACAGACACGTCCTGTCGTCATTGTTCTGTCATTATACAGACACGTCCTGTCGTCACTGTTCTGTCATCATACAGACACGTCCTGTCGTCATTGTTCTGTCATTATACAGACACGTCCTGTCGTCACTGTTCTGTCATCATACTGACACGTCCTGTCGTCACTGTTCTTTCTGACGTTGTCATCATACAGACACGTCCTGTCGTCATTGTTCTGTCATTATACAGACACGTCCTGTCGTCACTGTTCTGTCATCATACAGACACGTCCTGTCGTCATTGTTCTGTCATTATACAGACACGTCCTGTCGTCACTGTTCTGTCATCATACAGACACGTCCTGTCGTCACTGTTCTGTCATCATACAGACACGTCCTGTCGTCACTGTTCTGTCTGACGTTGTCATCATACAGACACGTCCTATCGTCACTGTTCTGTCATCATACAGACACGTCCTGTCGTCATTGTTCTGTCATTATACAGACACGTCCTGTCGTCACTGTTCTGTCATCATACAGACACGTCCTGTCGTCATTGTTCTGTCATTATACAGACACGTCCTGTCGTCAATGTTCTGTCATCATACAGACACGTCCTGTCGTCACTGTTCTGTCATCATACAGACACGTCCTGTCGTCACTGTTTTGTCTGACGTTGTCATCATACAGACACGTCCTGTCGTCATTGTTCTGTCATCATACAGACACGTCATGTCGTCACTGTTTTGTCTGACGTTGTCATCATACAGACACGTCCTATCGTCACTGTTCTGTCATCATACAGACACGTCGAGTCGTCAATGTTCTGTCTTCATACAGACACGTCCTTTCGTCACTGTTTTGTCATCATACAGACACGTCCTGTCGTCACTGTTCTGTCATCATACAGACACGTCCTGTCGTCACTGTCCTGTCATCATACAGACACGTCCTGTCGTCACTGTTCTGTCATCATACAGACACGTCCTGTCGTCACTGTCCTGTCATCATACAGACACGTCCTGTCGTCACTGTTCTGTGTGACGTTGTCATCATACAGACACGTCCTGTCGTCACTGTTCTGTCATCATACAGATACGTCCTGTCGTCACTGTTCTGTCATCATACAGACACCTCCTGTCGTCACTGTTCTGTCATCATACAGACTGGTCCTGTCGTCACTGTTCTGTCATCATACAGATACGTCCTGTCGTCACTGTTCTGTCATCATACAGATACGTCCTGTCGTCACTGTTCTGTCATCATACAGACACGTCCTGTCGTCACTGTTCTGTCATCATACAGATACGTCCTGTCGTCACTGTTCTGTCTGTAGTTGTCACCATACAGACCCGTCCTGTCGTCACTGTTCTGTCATCATACAGACACGTCCTGTCGTCACTGTTCTGTCATCAAACAGATACGTCCTGTCGTCACTGTTCTGTCTGTAGTTGTCACCATACAGACCCGTCCTGTCGTCACTGTTCTGTCATCATACAGACCCGTCCTGTCGTCACTGTTCTGTCTGTAGTTGTCACCATACAGACCCGTCCTGTCGTCACTGTTTTGTCTGACGTTGTCATCATACAGACACGTCCTGTCGTCACTGTTCTGTCATCATACAGACACGTCCTGTCGTCACTGTTCTGTCATCATACAGATACGTCCTGTCGTCACTGTTCTGTCTGTAGTTGTCACCATACAGACCCGTCCTGTCGTCACTGTTCTGTCATCATACAGACCCGTCCTGTCGTCACTGTTCTGTCATCATACAGACACGTCCTGTCGTCACTGTTCTGTCTGTAGTTGTCACCATACAGACCCGTCCTGTCGTCACTGTTCTGTCTGTAGTTGTCACCATACAGACACGTCCTGTCGTCACTGTTCTGTCATCATACAGACACGTCCTGTCGTCACTGTTCTGTCATCATACAGACACGTCCTGTCGTCACTGTTCTGTCATCATACAGACACGTCCTGTCGTCGATGTTCTGTCATCATACAGACACGTCCTGTCGTCATTGTTCTGTCATCATACAGACACGTCCTGTCGTCACTGTTCTGTCATCATACAGACCCGTCCTGTCGTCACTGTTCTGTCATCATACAGACACGTCCTGTCGTCACTGTTCTGTCATCATACAGACACGTCCTGTCGTCACTGTTCTGTCATCATACAGACATGTCCTGTCGTCACTGTTCTGTCAGATGTTGCCATCATACAGACACGTCCTGTGTCCTGAAGATATGGAAGGTTTGATAATTAATCGTTTTCATACTCCTTAGTTAGGTCCATATCACATGCATATGCTGGATGCATTTTAGGAATATTTTAATATCTATAGTGATAATTTCATTAATGATAAGAAACAATTTTGTTATGTCTGTCGGTTGCGTTGGAAATACAGTACCTACATTTAATGCACAGGGAGTCGACGTTGGACACAAATGCATAAATATTTTTTATTCAATTTTGTAAATTTGATATAATTATATATTCTGTTGAATCATCCACAAACAAAAAATAATTCCTATTGGCAATAATGTAAAATGGTAATTTGCATACATGTATATGAAATCTGAATGTGTATATGATAAACCTACGTGACGTCACTATCGTTGGTTTGTGCTGAAGGTCTCCCACAACCCTGTCGTTTGACAACAAAAGCTTGAGTGGTAAATATATTTAAATGTTCATAGATTAACATATGGACATAGCATATGAAAATAATCATGGCTTCTAGATACCCCACATACAGTAACAAACGTACTTTGGTATTTGTTTTTGGTGAAAACTATAAAATGAATACTCATGTTTTCTTCATAAACTATGACAAATGAATGCGAAACATTCCCAGTAGGGGAGATTTGGTGAATATATAACTTTTAACTTTAATTTTTTTTTTTTTTTTTTATAAAATCAACATTGAATCTTTTATGTTATAGAAATGATATAGATAACAATTTAAACTTTTAATGAACGAGTTATTCAATAAGACTTTTAAAGTATATGCAAATATCGTGAGTCAGAAGAGTATGAATGGAAAAGTTACGAAAGTGCGTTCGGGAGGCATCTGTCTTTATTCATTAAAATACACCAAGAGGTCGCACTATTGCATAACGTTAACCAACTCTGATGATTCATACCCTTAGAAATATCTAGTATAACATTTAAAACGAATCTTAATTATATTGTAGTGTGTGTATATTTGTCCTGCAACTGCCACCGCATTGTCGGAATACACCCACCGTATTTTTGCTGTATACGGCAGTGACGGAAAACAGCTGTATTTTGGAATCTTAGCACGTGCGTCAGTTCGACTGACCTACTTCAAAGTGAAACTACGTTTGAAAGGCGAACATATTTCTGTCATTTTTGACACCGTTTCACTTCAAAATGATTATTTTTGATGATTATTTTTATGACTGTTGCAGGATAAATAGAATACATGGTCAGTGTCTTAAAATATAAGCTGTATTTTTGGCTCGGGACAGAAAGACAAAAGTGGCTCGCCACTTTTGTCTTTCTTTACCCTCGCCAAAAACAGCTTATATTTTAAGACACTGACCATGTATTCTCTGTATACCCGGACGTATCTTATCTTTTGGCAGCAAATCACGAATATAATTAGTATCGGCATAAGTGTGTCCATATCATGCCCCGACATTACTCATGCTCCATGCAGTCAGACTCACCGACGAGACTTTCATTTTTTTTTCCAAATTCTGACGCAACAAAATGAAACATAAAGAAAGCTAAAAGTCTTGAGACAGAATTCTGGATCCCCTGAAGGTGTCAAACGGCTCAGTAGGGAAAGGGGGAATAACTGTTGTAATATCTAAATGTCTAAACACACCAAAAAATAACAACATGCGCCTTGAGATAGGTCTCAATTACTATGACAACTGAATCACCCATTCTTACGCAAAAAGCTTACGGCTTGTTTTGAAAATAAAATGTCGGTTTGGATAGTAAGCTTTATACTAAGTGTATCTTTCCTTAGCCCGAGTTTCCTCTGATCCTGACACTCTGTAGATACCATGTAGACATGGTGTCAGGACCAGAGGAAACTCGAACTAGGCTTTCCTTAGTTTCCTGTAGTAAGAATCTGCTTTCAACGTTTGTCAAAATGGAAGACATCAACTTTCTTTCTTTGATTAGATATATTCCATACCGTGTGTGTCATTTTACGTTATGGGTGGTGTATATCATCTAAAAAGAAAACAAATCTGGACATTGCTTTACATCCAATACAGCTTTATAGTTATCATAACCATTTATTACCAAGACATTCGCTTATTTAAAGCATTGTTGTTTTTCCAACAAATTTTATAAAACTTTGTGACACGGTTTATTTGTAGCATAAGGGAAATAACTCTTGCGTTTAACGGAACATTGGAATAAGCTGATAAAAATCTTAATCAAATGAAATGCTAAAACTATAAAATCTGTGTACGATAAGGAAAAATCTTGTGTTAAATATAATGGACATATTTCAAATTGTTCAGAATCGGTCCATTTCAATGCGATCATACCGCCAACTGGAAATTTTCTTTTTGTTGATGATTATGAATTTGCGAAATTAATTTCATAACTGCTAATCTCTTGAATTACGTTGAATATAAACCATATTTCTACGCTGATCACTCAATTCTAGTTGAGTCACCAAGTAGGTAAGTGTCTGGTAATAAATGTTAAATGTCCTTCTTCTTTTTAATGATAAACGGAAAACAATTTTATTCAATGTACAATTTTTCGGAATATTAGGCGTAAGTAAATGAAAAACAGTTTTATAGAAGTATTGGGATTGGAGTTGTGAACAAATTTAACCATGTTATTAAGCTTTTTAGTTTTAATGGTAAATTTAACAAAACCCGGAAACATGCCGTATAAAATAGAAGAAAGTTTATTTCAGATTTGTGAATGAATTAAAAAATAAATGAGTTGAAAAAATAAACGCATGTTGGGATTATCAACAGCTCCCCTGTGTTGATACGCATGCGTGTGGTGAGTGGGTGTGTGTGTGGTTGGCTGAGGTATCGTGTTATAATGCGTAACGGATGCCGCCTGTATAGTGTTACCCCACTGAAACATACTACCGAAGACACCCAGCCGGATATCACACCTTGTCAAATTATACTGACAACACGCGAACCAATCGTCTCACTCCCGAAATGCTGAGCAGTTATTCTATGCCAGGGGACACCACAAAAGGTCTAACTCTCAACCCAAGGTCAAACGTGAAGCAATGTCACGGAAGACATAAGGAATAAAAAAAAAATTTAAAAAAAAAAAAGAAGAAAAAAAAAAGATCCAATTCAGTTGCCTCCTCCGAGTCATGTTGGGCAGCCGATTCTTACGCCTACCAGCAAGGCAGCGTATATTTTGTAAAATTATTTAAGGTGTTGCTACACTGTTAAAGTTTTTGTCATTAGAGGGTATGTTGTGTGTTAGGAAAATTACAAAAGCATTTCGTTAGAAAATTAGAAATATTTCAATACTAAGCTAAAGTTAAAGATACAGATAACTGGTATTTCTACAAAGCGTGCCAAGAATAAATATTGTAAGATATCGAAGAGTGGATTGTAAGTAAGTTATCTTTTATTATAATTCGATGAATTAAGGGCTAGGGAACGTATGGTCCACAGGAAAAATGCAAATTAACTGAGAACAATGTCCACACGAAATTCATCTTAATCTGCTTAGTGATTTTCGAAACTCTCCAAACAATTACTATTTCTTTCATGCCCTCCGTCCGTTAACGGTTGTTTAAACATTTTAGTGACGGATTTCTTTGGCGCTATATACATGTACAGTGTTAATTGTTTACGGGATGCTATGATGATTATTAAGGCCAATGTTCTGCCCGAACTGAAATATATTTTAGAGAGTCTGGTCAACTGTAAGGCTATGATGGATTGGTGACGCAGACAGATTGAGAGAGAAAAACTAAAAAAAAAAGTGACGCTATTTCGCTTTCCGTTGCGACACTGACCCCAAAATCAGTTCTTGGGACGTTGTCAACATTACACACACTACCTCATCCCAGAGCCTAGAAACGCCCCCTGTCTCTATAATATCAAAATTGTAAATAGAATTGAGCTTAATGACTTTGGTTTCTAGGATATGTCTGACTCCAAGATTCAAACTAGGGGCAGACAATCTAGTATTAGAATTTAGCTTGACAGGTCTCACACAACTAATTATTCAGCCAATCAGTGACTGCTGGTGTTTCACCTGAACCAAATCCCTAAAGAAAATGTGTTTCTTAGGTTTGTAGCTATTTCCTGAGTAAATAACACATGAAATGGGTTCTTTCTATATACGAGAATAAAGAGTAGGGTATTGAGATTTAAAAAAAATAATAGACTCCTGGTATAAATAGAAAGGTGTAGGATTCCATGTGTAAAAAGGTGGGGGTTCCCCTGTCCACTGTAAATATCAGGGTTACTGTCTTCCAAGTATTAGAGAGCTCTTATATGCTATTATATGGCAAGCCAAAGTGGGAAAAAAGTCACTATTTATGGATATCCATAAATGAATGAATTATGGATATCCATAAATAATTCTAAATATCCATAATTAATTCTAATATCCACAATTTGATTTATGGATATCCATCAACACGTATTTATGGATATCCATAATTCGTCTTGAATTATGGATATCCATAATTCATAAATGGATATTAGCAAGATATTTATGAATATTAAAAAATGAATTGATCAAGATCGATCGCTCCTTCGCCATCGTGTTTTCGCTCCTTCGCCATCGTATTTTCGCTCCTTCGCTCCTTCGCCATCGTGTTTTCGCTCCTTCGCGTTTAGGTCGAAGGAGCGAAGGAGCGATATTGGAAATTTGGCCCTAACGGAACACCATACCTACATCATTTTCCCCAAATACCGTAGATTTAACAAAATTGTGCCTATCACCATGGTACCTGTCTATTATACACAGTATCTGGCACCACTTACACCGGAATCATTACAAGTTCTTCCTGATGCAGACTTCCAAATAAAATTTCAGCCTCAAAGTATCCTAAAAACGGCAGTGTTTCCATCTGCACAGTACAAATCATGACCAAATTCAACCAAAGACAGTAGCTCAAAGCCTGGCAATTGCTCGAAAAAACTTCTGCTACATGTTGACACCACAGACCATGTATCCACCAAACACTTCCTTTTAACACCAAAAACTTTTTAAGAGGCCTTATTAGCACTACCAATCTAATCCTGTCTACCTATTAGGGCTTACCTGATTACCTCCCCCTATCTGCTCTTTTATAGTGGAGGCTAATCTTTTGACTGCTGTCCATTGTCAGAGGCCGATTTATCTTTTGCTGCATTCTTGTCTATATCTTTTACTTGTGTTGCATCGGTATGCTGGTATTAACACACCGTATTTACAGGACGAAATGCCCCAGAATGTAGATGACTTTTTTTTTAAAATGCTGTAAAGTCAGCATATCAAAATCAACCACTGACAAAGACGCATTCAGCATTCTGGGTTGTGCGGTCCATGTGCAAGACCTGCAAAACTGCAGGCAAAGCTGTGATCTGCAGCCAATCCAATACTTCTTAAATAAGTTTTTTTTTTTTTTTGATAATTAAACGGTTTGAAAGTTCTTTTTCTTGTTATTAACTGAATTGATATATGAAATTACGAGATTATGAATTAAAACAAAAAAACTACACAGTGAAAAAATTACGGGTAGGGTAACCACAAACAAACATTTTTTAATGATGGCCTAAACATATACCACATTCACGTTTTGATGGATATGTTTCGAGAAACTAATTTCTGGGGAAGATTATCTCGTTTTTTGTATTAAAAGGTGATTTACAAAAACATTGACCGTGTTAAAATATTAAGATATCTTCCTCAATAATATTCTATTTCCTTGGTCGAAGCACGGGACCTGTGGTCAAAGCCTGTGAATGTTGATTTCTTTAATGATTTGATTTATCAGCAAAACTGTTTATTTTATAAATATTAACATTGACATATCAAGTACGTATACTTATATTTTAAGTTTTTAGCAAAAGTAGTGGCAGTATTTTCACTATAACAATAAAATACCTCAAAACATTTCCCCACAGCATGGATCCACGGACCACAGCCGTAAGCTGTAATTGGCGCAAAACGACGAACTTTTTCATCCGACGCAATCCAAAAAGCATGTAACACTGGTGGAATCTACTAAATAGCGAATATCGGGATTATCTCCGTGTCTGTTCATGTTCCTTGTTTTAACATATACGACTATAAATAAATCTTCTTGTATCTTGTCTGTCGAAATGTGTTCTGGAAATCTTCTGTGCGTGAAGAGTGACAAAAGGGGGCGGTAATCCTGTACACACAAGGGAGGTAAATCTTACAAGGGCTGCTGATCCAGCACATGCAGCACATGTCCTAGCATGCCTCAGCAATATGGCAGCTTCTCTGTTACTTTGTGTTTTTCTTGAATCCAACCCCTCTCAATTTATCACGTTTCATATGTGTCTACCGCAGTCAATGCCATTACAGCACTGTACAAGTACGAACTCTTATCTATTTCATCCAACATGGAAGTTAAATCAGGTTAGTTGCATACTAATATTAATCAATATATATATGTTATAAGGACACATGCGAGTGCGACCCATCTCGCATATCATGTCATTTGTAACGAACCCTTATGCATGGACAGTACCCAGACCACTGCCATTTTCAAAATTTATATTTAACATTTATGCAAGCGTCTTTTGGATGACGTAGGATGGAAAATCAAAGTTAAAAAAGATTTAATCCACATCCATTTTTCACAAGATAGTACCGCAATTTTAACTCCGAGAAGCAAAACTCTGCATGTAACTTCCAACAATAAAGACGAAAATAATCATGAAAAATTATCTCACAAAACCTACATGTACAACACTTTTTTTATCGGAACAGGTGCTTTCGTTTCCTTGTAAGCTGATACTCTACCTAACACCACGGTAGTTACTCGTTCATTCACTTTGTCGAGACTTTACAGATCTCTCTCTCTGACCGACTTTCAGTGGCTCGGAAGGTAAGCCATAATTATGAACATGGAAAATTGATTTTAGCAAATATCGTCAGGAGCGTTAAATAAATAAATAAACTTTCTAAACTAATGTAGTTGTCACAATATAAGGTAAAACATCTTGGATTGTGATAACTACAATAGCTTCACACACAATTATATATATATGGCTTCTTTTGTTAATACATATAAACACACATATGCACCAGTGTTCAATTATAGAAAGTGAATGATGGCAATTTAGTTTCTGCCCTTTGATAATAAGAAAAAAGTTTGCCCGGACTTCATCAATAGAAAAAGATACATTTATAGAAAAAAAAATTATAAAGAAAATTAAAAAAAAAAAAAGATCAGTTCAAAATTTATTATTACTATTATTATTAGAATTATTGAAGAAAATAATTAAGATTGATCTGAAATCAATTAAGAATACATTTTGAAATAATATCTAAAGGAATCAATTAAAAAGAATTATCAATAAATTCAGAAACAATTTCAAGAATGAATTTCAAAAATCAAAATTGATCTTAACAGAAAAACAGTCAATTAAAAATTAATCTGAAAAATGAATTAAAAAAAATATTATATACATTTTAAAATGATTTCATTAATTTAAAAAAATCCTGAAAAGCTACATAAAATGTTTAAAGCTAGGTCAAAATTGATCTGGATATTAAATTCAAAAAATTATTTTTCAAGAATAAATTTCTTAACATTTCAAGAATGAATTCAACAAAATTAAGAATTTCAAAATATTTAAAGACTAAATTCAACAATGACCCGAAAAGTGTATTAAAAAAATTATATTAAAAAAAAAGATACAAAAAGGTTAAGGCTACAAGTCAAAATGAATCCGAAGATCGAATTAAAAAAATTATTTAACAATGAATATTGAAATATTCCGTTTTAATAAATTCAACATTGATCTAAAATATATATTGAAAAAATTAATATTTGAAAAATAATTTAAAATACAAGTCAACAAATCTGATGGTTGAATTCCAAAATGTTTTCAGGAATAGTATTTCAAAATATTTAAAAATTTCAAAAATTTATCTTAAAAAATTAAAAATATTTGAAGACTAAATTTAACAGCGATCTGAAGAATGGAGATTTATATATGTATATGGCTTCATTTGTTGATACATATACACACACACATGCACCAGTGTTCAAGGAATTATTTTCATGTATTTGGTGGCTCAAGAACTGAAAAAAAATGTTTATCAACATATTAAAACCTGAACCTATATGCACAATGATCCTATTTTGTTTATGACGTCACAGCTGTTGGATATACGACGTCAAAAATACTGATAATGCCTTAAGTTAACTTAAGGCATTATCAGTATTTTTGACGTCGTATATCCCGGCAATGTCAAATAAAGTCCGCCTATGAAGGTGAATCTTGGCTTTTGCTTTATTTTTCTTTATATATACACACATATAATGAAGTTAGCGAATTTTCAAGTAAATCAAAAATAAAACTGATGATTGCCAAAAGAGTTATATTTTGCACTAGCGCTTTCAATGTATGTCTGTTTTGTCATTCCTTACTATTTAAACGGATTACAGACTCGTCCCGAAAAGAAAAGAAAAAAAAACAAACATTTTGCCACAAATTTGATTCCTATCGCCCAAATTTTAAAACCATTTAGCCACTTGGAACCATATATCCCCAAATGTCATTTCGCCATAAAAGCTATATCGTCCAATTATTTTATTCTTGAAGAATATATGCACAACTGTAAGATACAATGAATATTTTTTATGTTCCTGTCATGCTGTGACGTTAACTATAATTAACTATAATTGATACTGATGGACTGACAACGGAGATAACTGCTCCATAATGTTAGAAGAGGTGTGTAATGACCTCAAGACTCAACTGCCAAAATAATTTCATAAGTTTTGGAAAATGTTTCTTTTTCTGGATTGTTACTATTAATAAAGTTTTGTTGTCATAATAACAACTGCCAAAACACATAGTGAAAGTCAATTATAGAAAGTGAATCATATGAAATCGATATGGCAATTGAGTTTCTGCCCTTTAATAATAAGTTACAAGTTTGCCCGGGCTTCATCAGTTGAGAGGCAAAAAAATCAATTTATAAAAAAGAAACAATTTCAAGAATGAATTTCAAAAATCAAAAATTGATCTTAACAGAAAAACAGCCAATTAAAAATTGATCTAAAAAATGAATTAAAAAATCATTAAATACATTTAAAAATGATTTCAACAATTAAAAAAATCTTGAAAGGTTACACAAAATGTTTAAGCTACAGGTCAAAATTGATCTGGTTAGTAAAATTCAAAAATTTATTTTTCAAGAATGAATTCAACAAAATTAATCTGAAAATCAAATTCAAAAATTTATTAAAAAATACATTTAAAAAATTTAACTCAAAAATTTATTCAAAAGAATTAAAGATTTGGGACTTAATTCAACAATGACCTGAAAAATGGATCTAAAATTTATATAAGAAAAATCTAGTTTAAAAATTTTCATCTACAAGTCCAAAATTAATGTGAAAATTAAATTCAAAAAATCTTTAAAGGACAGATACATTATTGATGTAAAGGAGGAACTCAAAAACCTATTAAAGACTAAATAATGAAATACTGAAGTCAAGAATGAATTCAAAAATTCATATATGAAACATTTAGCTTAAAAACTTTTATCTACAAGTCAAAAAATAATGTGAAGATTGAATTCAAATATTCTTTAAAAAAAAAAATATTAAATTATTAAGTGAATTCAAAAATTTATTTCAAGAATAAATACATTGATATAAAGAGGTAACTCAAAAATATATCAAATACTTAATATTAAAATACTGATGTAAAGAATATTTGTTATTAATGTTTCAAGTATTCAAAAATTTATTTCAAAGAATCAAGAAAGTATTTAGACTTAATTCAACAATGACTTGAAGCTTGAATCTTTAAATTAGTATTTTGAAAAATAGAGTAAAACAATATTTAGACTTCATGTCAAAATTAATCTGAAAATTAAATTAAAAAATTTATTAAAAAATACATTTAAAAAATTTATTAAAAAATTTAATCAAAAACATTAAAGAATGACTTAATTCAACAATGACTACAAAAATGGATCTAAAACATTTTATCAGAAAAATCAAGTTTAAACAGTTGCATCTGCAAGTCAAAAATTAATATCAAATTCAAAAATTCATTAAAGGATAGATACATTATTGATGTAAAAAGGGAACTCAAAAAATTATTAAAGACTAAATATAGAAATACTAATGTCAAGAATTAATTCAAACATTCATATATGAAACATCTAGCTTAACAAAAATCATCTACAAGTCAAAAATAATGTGAAGATTGCATTCAAATATTCTTTAAAAAAATAAATATTAAATTATTTAAATGAATTCAAAAATTTATTGCAAAATTAAATACATTATTGATGTAAAGAGGAAACTCAAAAATATATCAAATACTTATTTTTTATTACTGTTTCAAGTATTCAAAAATTTATTTCAAAGAATCAAAAAAGTATTTATAGACTTAATTCAACAATGACCTGAAAAATTGAATCTTAGAATTAGTATTTTGAAAAATAAGTAACATATTTTAGACTTCATGTCAAAATTAATCTGAAAATTAAATTCAAAAAGTTATTAAAAATACATTTAAAAAATTTAACGCAAAAATTCATTAAAGGATAGAAACATTATTGATGTAAAGAGGGAACTCAAAAATATATCAAATACTTAATATAAAAATTCTGATGTAATTTTTTTTTTAATATTTTAAATATTCAAAAATTTATTTAAAAAAAAATCAAGACTTAATTCAACAACCTGAAAAAAATGGATCTAAAAATTTACATCAGAAAAATCTAGTTACAAGTCAAACATTAATGTGAAGAATCAAATAATATTTAGAGACTATAATGATTTAAGGAATGCATTCAAAAATTTATATTTGAATACTTGTATAGCTAATTGATCAGATGAATGAACTCATTAAAAAAGTTAAGCTTACCAGCTTACAAAAAATATTGTAGAATTTTCAATATCAAAATTATTTCAAATTATTTTGAATAATTAATTTTACATCGATCTGAAAATGAAATCTTTGGTTAATATTTGAAAAATTATATCAAAAAGCGAAAAGAATTGACCCAGGAATAAATTTAAAAATCTATTTTTTCTATAATGTATATCAAAAATTCAAAAACACATTTCAAAACATATTTTTGAACATATTTAAAGCATCAAATCAAAACAACATTTAATTGACCAATTAAACACATCACCGCTCCAGTCGCCATGGTCGTTTGCTCCTTTCTGGATCTGAAAAAGTATTAATCTAAAGAGTGTTATTCGGAAATATTTAATATAGTATCGTTTGACCAAATAATTGCTTAGTAAAATCAATATTAGATTCAAATCGATATTGTCGCACAAATATTTTTTCTTACCAATTCTGAAAAGTTTTGGTTTTATGATTTTATTTCATTCGATTTGCACAGATTTTTAAATATTGGTATTATATCAATTTAATTTTGGTTTCATATTTAATTTTTAGATTTTTTTTAATTTTTTTTAATTTTGAACTATCTTAACTTTATATCAGGTTTCATTTTTAATTCATTTTTATTGTTTGTTTTATTTGTGTTTTATATCTACTAAATTGTTTGATTGTTGTTCACTTAAAATTTAATTATTTTTTTAGACATTTTAAATCTAGTTAATTTCTTATTTCTATTTTTTTATACTCAACTTTCTGTATATTTTTTTTAAATTTTTATCGGTGTTATTTTATTTAAGTTTTCATACGAAGTTCACGGTTATATTTAACTTAAAGAAACGTGGAAAAATACATGACATAACCATGTTAATCAGCCGTAGTTCAATAAGCTGTTGGTCCTTAAAAAGAAAAGAAAAAAATACATCCGCCCTTCAATCCTACAACAGCAAAAAAAGACAGAAAAAAATCATTACCTAGACTGACCGGAAATACCTGACCGGATATCCGTCGGCCATATCTCCGTCGTGGTCCAATGGGCGGCTTGTCCTTCCGGGATCTGCAATGTATTGATCTAAGAAGCATTAGAATTTGAAATTATTGAAAGAAAGTGACGTTTTACTAAATCGTTTCGGTAAAATCGGCGATACTTTATATACACCGCCGCGATCAAATCTAAAGATACATTTGGACAGATTTGTATCACCAGGCCGCGTCACTGATGATACAAGGCACTATCACTTGTATCAAAAGATACTGTTTGTAGGGAAAGGGAAGCAAATGTACAGAAACATCATTCAAACTTGGTGCATTCATAACCACCCGTTAAGGTTTGAATGTAGCCTTGTAAGAACTTGAATCTGACAAATAAACTGCCCTTCAATCCTACAACAGCAAAAAAAGACAGAAAAAAATCATTACCTAGACTGACCGGAAATACCTGACCGGATATCCGTCGGCCATATCTCCGCTGTGGTCCATTGGGCGGCTGGTCCTTCCGGGATCTGCAATGTATTGATCTAAGAAGCATTAGAATTTGAAATTATTGAAAGAAAATGACGTTTTACTAAATCGTTTGGGTAAAATCGGCGATACTTTATATACACCGCCGCGATCAAATCTAAAGATACATTTGGACAGATTTGTATCACCAGGCCGCGTCACTGATGATACAAGGCACTATCACTTGTATCAAAAGATACTGTTTGTAGGGAAAGGGAAGTAAATGTACAGAAACATCATTCAAACTTGGTGCATTCATAACCACCCGTTAAGGTTTGAATGTAGCCTTGTAAGAACTTGAATCTGACAAATAATCGGCCCTTCAATCCTACAACAGCAAAAAAAAGACAGAAAAAAATCATTACCTAGACTGACCGGAAATACCTGACCGGATATCCGTCGGCCATATCTCCGTCGTGGTCCAATGGGCGGCTGGTCCTTCCGGGATCTGCAAGGTATTGATCTAAAAAGCATTAGAATTTGAAATTATTGAAAGAAAGTACCGTTTTACCAAATAGTTTCGGTAAAATCGGCGATACTTTATATACACCGCCGCGATGAAATCGAAAGATACATTTGGACAGATTTGTATCATCAGGCCGCGTCACTGATGATACAAGGCACTATCACTTGTATCAAAAGATACTGTTTGTAGGGAAAGGGAAGCAAATGTACAGAAACATCATTCAAACTTGGTGCATTCATAACCACCCGTTAAGGTTTGAATGTAGCCTTGTAAGAACTTGAATCTGACAAATAAACTGCCCTTCAATCCTACAACAGCAAAAAAAGACAGAAAAAAATCATTACCTAGACTGACCGGAAATACCTGACCGGATATCCGTCGGCCATATCTCCGTCGTGGTCCATTGGGCGGCTGGTCCTTCCGGGATCTGCAATGTATTGATCTAAGAAGCATTAGAATTTGAAATTATTGAAAGAAAGTACCGTTTTACCCAATTGTTTTGGTAAAATCGGCGATACTTTATATACACCGCCGCGATGAAATCGAAAGATACATTTGGACAGATTTGTATCACCAGGCCGCGTCACTGATGATACAAGGCACTATCACTTGTATCAAAAGATACTGTTTGTAGGGAAAGGGAAGCAAATGTACAGAAACGTCATTCAAACTTGGTGCATTCATAACCACCCGTTAAGGTTTGAATGTAGCCTTGTAAGAACTTGAATCTGACAAATAATCTGCCCTTCAATCCTACAACAGCAAAAAAAGACAGAAAAAAATCATTACCTAGACTGACCGGAAATACCTGACCGGATATCCGTCGGCCATATCTCCGTCGTGGTCCAATGGGCGGCTGGTCCTTCCGGGATCTGCAATGTATTGATCTAAGAAGCATTAGAATTTGAAATTATTGAAAGAAAGTACCGTTTTACCAAACAGTTTCGGTAAAATCGGCGATACTTTATATACACCGCTGCGATCAAATCGAAAGATACATTTGGACAGATTTGTATCACCAGGCCGCGTCACTGATGATACAAGGCACTATCACTTGTATCAAAAGATACTGTTTGTAGGGAAAGGGAAGCAAATGTACAGAAACATCATTCAAACTTGGTGCATTCATAACCACCCGTTAAGGTTTGAATGTAGCCTTGTAAGAACTTGAATCTGACAAATAATCTGCCCTTCAATCCTACAACAGCAAAAAAAGACAGAAAAAAATCATTACCTAGACTGACCGGAAATACCTGACCGGATATCCGTCGGCCATATCTCCGTCGTGGTCCAATGGGCGGCTTGTCCTTCCGGGATCTGCAATGTATTGATCTAAGAAGCATTAGAATTTGAAATTATTGAAAGAAAATGACGTTTTACTAAATCGTTTCGGTAAAATCGGCGATACTTTATATACACCGCCGCGATGAAATCGAAAGATACATTTGGACAGATTTGTATCACCAGGCCGCGTCACTGATGATACAAGGCACTATCACTTGTATCAAAAGATACTGTTTGTAGGGAAAGGGAAGCAAATGTACAGAAACGTCATTCAAACTTGGTGCATTCATAACCACCCGTTAAGGTTTGAATGTACTGTAGCCTTGTAAGAACTTGAATCTGACAAATAATCTGCCCTTCAATCCTACAACAGCAAAAAAAGACAGAAAAAAATCATTACCTAGACTGACCGGAAATACCTGACCGGATATCCGTCGGCCATATCTCCGTCGTGGTCCAATGGGCGGCTGGTCCTTCCGGGATCTGCAATGTATTGATCTAAGAAGCATTAGAATTTGAAATTATTGAAAGAAAGTACCGTTTTACCAAATAGTTTCGGTAAAATCGGCGATACTTTATATACACCGCCGCGATCAAATCGAAAGATAATTTTTTACAGATTTGTATCACCAGGCCGCGTCACTGATGACACAAGGCACTATCACTTGTATCAAAAGATACTGTTTGTAGGGAAAGGGAAGCAAATGTACAGAAACATCATTCAAACTTGGTGCATTCATAACCACCCGTTAAGGTTTGAATGTAGCCTTGTAAGAACTTGAATCTGACAAATAATCTGCCCTTCAATCCTACAACAGCAAAAAAAGACAGAAAAAAATCATTACCTAGACTGACCGGAAATACCTGACCGGATATCCGTCGGCCATATCTCCGTCGTGGTCCAATGGGCGGCTGGTCCTTCCGGGATCTGCAAGGTATTGATCTAAGAAGCATTAGAATTTGAAATTATTGAAAGAAAGTACCGTTTTACCAAATAGTTTCGGTAAAATCGGCGATACTTTATATACACCGCCGCGATGAAATCGAAAGATACATTTGGACAGATTTGTATCACCAGGCCGCGTCACTGATGATACAAGGCACTATCACTTGTATCAAAAGATACTGTTTGTAGGGAAAGGGAAGCAAATGTACAGAAACATCATTCAAACTTGGTGCATTCATAACCACCCGTTAAGGTTTGAATGTAGCCTTGTAAGAACTTGAATCTGACAAATAAACTGCCCTTCAATCCTACAACAGCAAAAAAAGACAGAAAAAAATCATTACCTAGACTGACCGGAAATACCTGACCGGATATCCGTCGGCCATATCTCCGCTGTGGTCCATTGGGCGGCTGGTCCTTCCGGGATCTGCAATGTATTGATCTAAGAAGCATTAGAATTTGAAATTATTGAAAGAAAGTACCGTTTTACCCAATTGTTTGGGTAAAATCGGCGATACTTTATATACACCGCCGCGATCAAATCGAAAGATACATTTGGACAGATTTGTATCACCAGGCCGCGTCACTGATGATACAAGGCACTATCACTTGTATCAAAAGATACTGTTTGTAGGGAAAGGGAAGCAAATGTACAGAAACATCATTCAAACTTGGTGCATTCATAACCACCCGTTAAGGTTTGAATGTAGCCTTGTAAGAACTTGAATCTGACAAATAATCTGCCCTTCAATCCTACAACAGCAAAAAAAAGACAGAAAAAAATCATTACCTAGACTGACCGGAAATACCTGACCGGATATCCGTCGGCCATATCTCCGTCGTGGTCCAATGGGCGGCTGGTCCTTCCGGGATCTGCAATGTATTGATCTAAGAAGCATTAGAATTTGAAATTATTGAAAGAAAGTACCGTTTTACCAAATAGTTTCGGTAAAATCGGCGATACTTTATATACACCGCCGCGATGAAATCGAAAGATACATTTGGACAGATTTGTATCACCAGGCCGCGTCACTGATGATACAAGGCACTATCACTTGTATCAAAAGATACTGTTTGTAGGGAAAGGGAAGCAAATGTACAGAAACATCATTCAAACTTGGTGCATTCATAACCACCCGTTAAGGTTTGAATGTAGCCTTGTAAGAACTTGAATCTGACAAATAATCTGCCCTTCAATCCTACAACAGCAAAAAAAGACAGAAAAAAATCATTACCTAGACTGACCGGAAATACCTGACCGGATATCCGTCGGCCATATCTCCGTCGTGGTCCAATGGGCGGCTGGTCCTTCCGGGATCTGCAATGTATTGATCTAAGAAGCATTAGAATTTGAAATTATTGAAAGAAAGTACCGTTTTACCAAATCGTTTCGGTAAAATCGGCGATACTTTATATACACCGCCGCGATGAAATCGAAAGATACATTTGGACAGATTTGTATCACCAGGCCGCGTCACTGATGATACAAGGCACTATCACTTGTATCAAAAGATACTGTTTGTAGGGAAAGGGAAGCAAATGTACAGAAACATCATTCAAACTTGGTGCATTCATAACCACCCGTTAAGGTTTGAATGTAGCCTTGTAAGAACTTGAATCTGACAAATAATCTGCCCTTCAATCCTACAACAGCAAAAAAAGACAGAAAAAAATCATTACCTAGACTGACCGGAAATACCTGACCGGATATCCGTCGGCCATATCTCCGTCGTGGTCCAATGGGCGGCTGGTCCTTCCGGGATCTGCAATGTATTGATCTAAGAAGCATTAGAATTTGAAATTATTGAAAGAAAGTACCGTTTTACCAAATAGTTTCGGTAAAATCGGCGATACTTTATATACACCGCCGCGATCAAATCGAAAGATACATTTGGACAGATTTGTATCACCAGGCCGCGTCACTGATGATACAAGGCACTATCACTTGTATCAAAAGATACTGTTTGTAGGGAAAGGGAAGCAAATGTACAGAAACGTCATTCAAACTTGGTGCATTCATAACCACCCGTTAAGGTTTGAATGTAGCCTTGTAAGAACTTGAATCTGACAAATAATCTGCCCTTCAATCCTACAACAGCAAAAAAAGACAGAAAAAAATCATTACCTAGACTGACCGGAAATACCTGACCGGATATCCGTCGGCCATATCTCCGTCGTGGTCCAATGGGCGGCTGGTCCTTCCGGGATCTGCAATGTATTGATCTAAGAAGCATTAGAATTTGAAATTATTGAAAGAAAGTACCGTTTTACCAAATCGTTTCGGTAAAATCGGCGATACTTTATATACACCGCCGCGATCAAATCGAAAGATACATTTGGACAGATTTGTATCACCAGGCCGCGTCACTGATGATACAAGGCACTATCACTTGTATCAAAAGATACTGTTTGTAGGGAAAGGGAAGCAAATGTACAGAAACATCATTCAAACTTGGTGCATTCATAACCACCCGTTAAGGTTTGAATGTAGCCTTGTAAGAACTTGAATCTGACAAATAATCTGCCCTTCAATCCTACAACAGCAAAAAAAGACAGAAAAAAATCATTACCTAGACTGACCGGAAATACCTGACCGGATATCCGTCGGCCATATCTCCGTCGTGGTCCAATGGGCGGCTGGTCCTTCCGGGATCTGCAAGGTATTGATCTAAGAAGCATTAGAATTTGAAATTATTGAAAGAAAGTACCGTTTTACCAAATAGTTTCGGTAAAATCGGCGATACAGTAATAAAACATTTCGAGTTCATTCGAGTTCTTAGTAAACAGGAACCCCCCCCCCCCCCCCCAGGTAATCAAATATTCAAGTTCTTTCTATACAAGATCCCCCCCCCCCCCCACACACACACACCAGTAAAGAAACATTAAAGTTCTTCTTACTATATAGGATCCTCCCCCCCCCCCCCCCCCGAGTAATAAAATATTATAGTTCTTACTATAGATGACTCCCCCCCCCTTCACACACACACACACGAGTAATAAAAACATTACAGTTCCTACTATATAGGATCCCCCCCCCCCCCGCCCCGAGTAATAAAACATTACAGTTCTCGCTATAGATGACCCCCCTCCACCACCAGTCATAAACCATTTAAGTTCTCAGTATACAAGACCACCCCCCAACCACCAGTAAAGAAACATGAAAGTTCTTACAATACAGGACGCCCCCCCCCTCCCACAAGTGATAAAACATTACAGTTCTTACTATAGATGACCCCCCCCCCCCCCCCCACTCACACCAGTAATAAAACATTAAAGTTCTTACTATATAGGACCCCCCCCCCCCCAAGGAGCAATAAAACATTTAAGTTCGTACGATATAGGACCCCCCCCCCCCCCCCCCCCCGTCATAAACCATTAAAATTCTAAGTATGCAAGACCCCCCTCCCACCGACCAGTAAAGAAACGTTTAAGTTCTTACTATACAGGACCCCTACCTCTCACGAGAAATAAAACATTAAAGTTCATACTAAACAGGACCCCCTCCCCCCCCCCCCCCCCCCCCCCCCACCAATATTAAAAAACATTAATGTTCATAATATACAGGACCCCAACCTCCCTCCACTAATCAAACGTTAAGTTCTTAGTTGACAGGACACCCCCCCCCCCTCCCTAATAGTAATGAAACATTCAAGTTCTTAGTAAACAGGAACCCAAACCCCCATTAATCAAACATTCAAGTTCTTTCTATACAGGACCCCCACCTCCTCCCGCCCGTAATAAAACAGTATAGTTCTTACTATAGATGACCCCCCCCCCCCCCCACCACTAAAGAAACATTCAAGATTTTACTATACAGGACCCCCCCCCCCCCCCCCTCCAACAAGTAATAAAACGCTACAGTTCTTTGTTTACAGGACCCCCAACTCCTCCCGCCAGTAATAAAACAGTATAGTTCTTACTATATAGGAAACCCCCCTCCCCAGGGGTAATAAAACATATAAGTTCTTACTATACAGGAACCCCTCCCCCACCAGTAAAGAAACATTCAAGTTCTTACTATGTAGGACCCCCCCCCCCCCCCCCTCCTCCCAGGAGTAATAAAACATATAGGTTCTTACTATATAGGATCCTCCCCCCCCCCCCCCCGAGTAATAAACCATTAGAGTTCTTACGATATAGGACCCCCCCCCCCCCCAGTCATAAACCATTAAAATTCTTAGTATGCAAGACCCACCTCCCACCGACCAGTAAAGAAACATTAAAGTTCTTATTATACAAGACCTCACCCCCCCCCCCCCCGCCTCACGAGTAATTAAACATTAAAGTTCATACTAAACAGGACCCCGACCCCCCCCCCCCCCCCCCCAACCAATATTAAAAAACATTAATGTTCATAATATACAGGACCCCAACCTCCCTCCACTAATAAAACGTTAAGTTCTTAGTTTAAAGCACCCCCCCCCCCTCCCCCCATCCCTAATAGTAATGAAACATTCAAGTTCTTAGTAAACAGGAACCCAACCCCCCCATTAATCAAACATTCAAGTTCTTTCTATACAGGACCCCCCCCCCACAAACCATCAGAGTTCTTAGTATGCAAGATCCCCCCTCCCACCCACCAGTAAAGAAACATTACAGTTCTTACTATACAGGAACCCCCCTCCAAACCAGTTATAAATCATTAAAGTTCTTAGTATACAGGAACCCACCCCCCACCCCTCAAGTAATACCACATTAATGTTCTTACTATACAGGACCCCAAACTCTTTCAAGTAATGAAACATTTAAGATCTAAGCATACAGGCCAGTCCCCCCCCCCCCCCCCCCCCAATCAGTAATAAAACATTCAAGTTCTTACTATACAGGACCCCCACCTCCCGCGAGAAATAAAACATCCAAGTTCTTACCATACAGGACCCCCCCCCCTTCCACAAGTAATAAAACGCTACAGTTCTTACTATAGATGACTCCAACCCCCCCCCTCCCCACCAGTCATAAATTATTAAAGTTCTTAGTATACAGGACTCCCCAAGAAGTAATAAAACATTAATGTTCTTACTATACAGGAACCCCCCTCTAAACCAGTCATAAATCATTAAAGTTTTTAGTATACAGGAACCCACACCCCCACCCACCCTCAAGTAATACCACATTAATGTTCTTACTATACAGGACCCCCACCTCCTGCGAGAAATAAAACATCCAATTTCTTACCATACAGGACCCCCCCCCCCCCCCCTTAAAATAATAAAACATTCAAGTTCTTTGTTTACAAGACACCCCCCTCCAGTAAAGAAACATTAAAGTTCTTACTATACAGGACCCCCCCCCCCCCCCCCCCCCCCCCCCCCCCGCTTCCACAAGTAATAAAACGCTACAGTTCTTACTATAGATGACCCCCCCCCCCCCCCCCCCCCAGTAATAAACAGTTCTTTGTTTACAGGACCTCCAACTCCTCCCGCCAGTAATAAAACAGTATAGTTCTTACTATATAGGAAACCCCCCCTCCCCAGGGGTAATAAAACATAAGTTCTTACTATATAGGACCCCCCATCCCCAGGAGTAATACAACATATAAGTTCTTACTATACAGGACCCCCCCCCCCCCACCAGTAAAGAAACATTCAAGTTCTTACTATATAGGAACCCCCCCCCCCCTCCCCAGGGGTAATAAAACATAAGTTCTTACTATATATGACCCCCCCTTCCCCAGGAGTAATAAAACATTTAAGTTCTTACTATACAGGACCCCCTCCCCCCACCAGTAAAGAAACATTCAAGTTCTTACTATATAGGAAACCCCCCCCCCCCTCCCAAGGGGTAATAAAACATAAGTTCTTACTATAGATGACCCCCCCCCCCCCCCCCCCCCAGTAATAAACAGTTCTTTGTTTACAGGACCTCCAACTCCTCCCGCCAGTAATAAAACAGTATAGTTCTTACTATATGGAAACCCCCCCTCCCCAGGGGTAATAAAACATAAGTTCTTACTATATAGGACCCCCCATCCCCAGGAGTAATACAACATATAAGTTCTTACTATACAGGACCCCCTCCCCCCACCAGTAAAGAAACATTCAAGTTCTTACTATATAGGAACCCCCCCCCCCTCCCCAGGGGTAATAAAACATAAGTTCTTACTATATATGACCCCCCCTTCCCCAGGAGTAATAAAACATTTAAGTTCTTACTATACAGGACCCCCTCCCCCCCACCAGTAAAGAAACATTCAAGTTCTTACTATATAGGAAACCCCCCCCCCCTCCCAAGGGGTAATAAAACATAGTTCTTACTATAGATGACCCCCCCCCCCCCCCCCCCCCCCAGTAATAAACAGTTCTTTGTTTACAGGACCTCCAACTCCTCCCGCCAGTAATAAAACAGTATAGTTCTTACTATATAGGAAACCCCCCCTCCCCAGGGGTAATAAAACATAAGTTCTTACTATATAGGACCCCCCATCCCCAGGAGTAATACAACATATAAGTTCTTACTATACAGGACCCCCTCCCCCCACCAGTAAAGAACATTCAAGTTCTTACTATATAGGAACCCCCCCCCCTCCCCAGGGGTAATAAAACATAAGTTCTTACTATATATGACCCCCCCCTTCCCAGGAGTAATAAAACATTTAAGTTCTTACTATACAGGACCCCCCCCCCCCACCAGTAAAGAAACATTCAAGTTCTTACTATATAGGAAACCCCCCCCCCTCCCAAGGGGTAATAAAACATAAGTTCTTACTATAGATGACCCCCCCCCCCCCCCCCCCCCCAGTAATAAACAGTTCTTTGTTTAACAGGACCTCCAACTCCTCCCGCCAGTAATAAAACAGTATAGTTCTTACTATATAGGAAACCCCCCCCTCCCCAGGGGTAATAAAACATAAGTTCTTACTATATAGGACCCCCCATCCCCAGGAGTAATACAACATATAAGTTCTTACTATACAGGACCCCCCCCCCCCCACCAGTAAAGAAACATTCAAGTTCTTACTATATAGGAACCCCCCCCCCCCCCCTCCCCAGGGGTAATAAAACATAAGTTCTTACTATATAGGACCCCCCCCCCTCTCCCCAGGAGTAATAAAATAGGTTCTTACAGTATAGGATCCTCCCCCCCCCCCCCCCCCGAGTAATAAACCATTACAGTTCTTGCTACAGATGACCCCCCCCCCCCCCACCAGTCATAAACCATTAAAGTTCTTAGTATGCAAGACCCCCCTCCCACTGACCAGTAATGAAACAATAAAGTTCTTACTATACAGGACCCCTACCTCTCACGAGAAATAAAACATTAAAGTTCTTACTATACAAGACCTCCCCCCCCCCCCCCCCCCCTCACGAGTAATTAAACATTAAAGTTCATACTAAACAGGACCCCCCCCAACCAATATATAAAAAACATTAATGTTCATAATATACAGGACCACAACCTCCCTCCACTAATAAAACATTAAGTTCTTAGTTGACAGCACCCCCCCCCCCCCCCCCCCAATCCCTAATAGTAATGAAACATTCAAGTTCTTAGTAAACAGGAACCCAACCCCCCATTAATTAACCATTAAAGTTCTTACTATACAGGACCCCCCCCCCCCCCCCAAGTAATAAAACGTTACAGTTCTTACTATAGATGACCCCCCCCCCCCCCCACACACACACACCAGTAATAGGAATCCCCCCTCCCCAGGGGTAATAAAACATCAGTTCTTACTATATAGGACCCCCCCATCCCCAGGAGTAATACAACATATAAGTTCTTACTATACAGGACCCCCTCCCCCCACCAGTAAAGAAACATTCAAGTTCTTACAATATAGGATCCTCCCCCCCCCCCCCCCCCCCCCCCCCGAGTAATAAAACATTACAGTTCTTAGTATACAGAACCCCCCCCCCCCCCCCCCCAAGTAATACCAAATTAATGTTCATAATATACAGGACCCCAGCCTCCTGCGAGAAATAAAACATCCAAGTTCTTACCATACAGGACCCCCCCCCCCCCCCTCCCTCCCTTATAGTAATTAAACATTCAAGTTCTTTGTTTACAAGACACCCCCCTCCCCACCAACCAGTAAAGAAACATTCAAGTTCTTACTATACAGGACCCCCCCCCCCCCCCTCCCTCCCTCCCTTATAGAAATAAAACATTCAAGTTCTTTGTTTACAAGACACCCCCCTCCAGTAAAAAAACATTTAAGTTCTTACTATACAGGACTCCACCCCCCTCCCACAAGTAATAAAACGTTACAGTTCTTACTATAGATGACCCACCCCCCCACTCACACCAGTAAAGAAACATTAAAGTTCTTACTATACAGGACAGGCCCCCCCCCCCCCCCCCCCCCCCCCCTTCTCACACCAGTAATAAAACATTGCAGTTCTTTGTTAACAGGACCCCCACCTCCTCCCGCCAGTAATAAAACAGTATAGTTCTTACTATATAGGACCCCCCCCCCCCCTCCACAGGGGTAATAAAACATAATTTCTTACTATACAGGACCCCCCCCCCCCCCCACCACTAAAGAAACATTCAAGTTCTTACTATACAGGACCCCCCCCCCCCCCCCACCACCACTAATGAAACATTCAAGTTCTTACTATACAGGACCCCCCCCCCCCCCCCCCCACCACTAAAGAAACATTCAAGTTCTTACTATACAGGACCCCCCCCCCCCCACCTCCCACAAGTAATAAAACGCTACAGTTCTTACTATAGATGACCCCCCGCCCCCCCCCCCCCCAGTAATAAAACATGACAGTTCTTTGTTTACAGGACCCCAACTCCTCCCGCCAGTAATAAAACAGTATAGTTCTTACTATATAGGAAACCCCCCCCCCTCCCCAGGGGTAATAAAACATAAGTTCTTACTATATAGGACCCCCCTCCCCTCCCCAGGAGTAATAAAACATAATTTCTTACTATACAGCCCCCCCCCCCCCCCCCCCACTCACACCAGTAATAAAACAGTATAGTTCTTACTATATAGGACCCCCCCCCCCCCTCCACACTGGTAATAAAACATAATTTCTTACTATATAGGACCCCCCCCACCCCCACCACTAAAGAAACATTAAAGTTCTTACTATACAGGACTCCCCCCACCCACCCACCAGTAAAGAAACATTAAAGTTCTTACTATACAGGACTCCCCCCACCCACCCACCAGTAAAAAAACATTAAAGTTCTTACTATACAGGACCCCCGCCCCCCCCCCCCCTCCCACAAGTAATAAAACGTTACAGTTCTTACTATAGATGACCCCCCCCCCCCCCGCCCCCCCAGTAATAAAACATTACAGTTCTTTGTTTACAGGACCCCCAACTCCTCCCGCCAGTAATAAAACAGTATAGTTCTTAGTATATAGGACCCCCCCCCCCCTCCCCAGGAGTAATAAAACATATAAGTTCTTACTATACAGGACCCCCTCCCCCCACCAGTAAAGAAACATTCAAGTTCTTACTATATAGGAACCCCCCCCCCCCCCCTCCCCAGGGGTAATAAAACATAAGTTCTTACTATATAGGACCCCCCCTTCCCCAGGAGTAATAAAACATTTAAGTTCTTACTATACAGGAACCCCCCCCCCCCTCCCCAGGGGTAATAAAACATTTAAGTTCTTACAATATAGGACCCCCCTCCCTCCCCAGGGGTAATAAAACATAAGTTCTTACTATATAGGACCCCCCCTTCCCCAGGAGTAATAAAACATTTAAGTTCTTACTATACAGGAACCCCCCCCCCCCCCTCCCCAGGGGTAATAAAACATTTAAGTTCTTACAATATAGGACCCCCCTCCCTCCCCAGGGGTAATAAAACATAAGTTCTTACTATATAGGACCCCCCTTCCCCAGGAGTAATAAAACATTTAAGTTCTTACTATACAGGAACCCCCCCCCCCCCTCCCCAGGGGTAATAAAACATAAGTTCTTACTATATAGGACCCCCCCTTCCCCAGGAGTAATAAAACATTTAAGTTCTTACTATACAGGAACCCCCCCCCCCCCCCCTCCCCAGGGGTAATAAAACATTTAAGTTCTTACAATATAGGACGCCCCCTCCCTCCCCAGGGGTAATAAAACATAAGTTCTTACTATATAGGACCCCCCTTCCCCAGGAGTAATAAAACATTTAAGTTCTTACTATACAGGAACCCCCCCCCCCCCCCCCCCTCCCCAGGGGTAATAAAACATAAGTTCTTACTATATAGGACCCCCCTTCCCCAGGAGTAATAAAACATTTAAGTTCTTACTATACAGGAATCCCCCCCCCCCCTCCCCAGGGGTAATAAAACATAAGTTCTTACTATATAGGATCCTCCCCCCCCCCCCCCCCGAGTAATAAACCATTACAGTTCTTGCTATAGATTATCCCCCCCCCCCCCCCCCACGAGGTAATAAAAACATTTAAGTTCTTACTATAAAGGATCCTACCCCCCCCCACTAGTAATAAAACATTGAAGTTCTTAGTATACAGAACCCCCTTCCTCCACCACCAGTAATAAAACATTCATAAAATGTTCTTAGTAAACAGGAGAACATGAAAACATGAGAAACGAGCAGCTGCCAATTTTAGTACTAACTATGTATCTCTATTTAACTTTTCGTTATAGATTTACACTAATATGATAAAATGTTTGACCCTGAAAATGAAAATATGTTGTTGAAAGAAATTCAAAATCTACAATGGCTTCTATTCAACAAAATACTCACATCCAGCACTGGATCAGACCACGTCTTCTGAACAGCAAGTCTCGTGCAAAAGTGACTCTAAACTTCAAAACGCTGAACAAATTTAAATCTTTTCTAATCCGGTTGACAGGCAACCAGTGAAAACACTGGTTACATAGGGACAGTTTGTAAACAACATTTTCACTGGTCAATATGGTCACGTTGGAATGAATTCATACGCAAACACGTGATATCGGTCCCTTGTGCCGCGCATTGTTACAACTGTGAAGACAATAGTTATCATAAAGTGCGCACAAAATGCGCCTTAATTGTCTGTTTATAATTTACATTTCCTGAAATTTGCTGATATGAATGATAGGAAACCATTCATAGAATGAGTATATGAGGGTTGGAAGACTGTAGCCTTGCGTCTGTGAAAAACCCAAATTATTTTCTCTCAACTTTTTTATGTTGTGTATTTGCACGTGCAGATCGTGCGCCTGAGATGGACTTGGCCTTTAAATTTGGCGCCACGTACACGAAGTGAGGTGTACAGGGAAAGATAGTACTGATGATGGGGGTATTATCCATCGATGTTAACGTTTTTTGAAGAAATGTGATTATATTTCATGGAATCAATCGATACTGTACGGCCTGTAATTCTAAACCTGTATTGGTATTAAACATCATGTTGAAATACATTTTAAAGTTTGTAAAGAAATTATATTAAAAGTCGATTACTGATTTTTTAGGTTTGAATATTTTACATAATTTTGTCAGTTGAATTGAAGTGCCTTTGTCGCTGTGAAAAATGTATTTGTGTGTGTGTTGTATGTGATTGTTTTTTTTCTTCTGTGTAATTGATCACTAGCAAATCAAAATCCATAACCAGCTGGGTACGTTTCATTTTGACATAATACATTCCTTAAACTCTTATGAAATTACATTCGAGTGGCACATTAACAATATACAATAATTTCAAAACACGAGATAATATATAGAGGATTACTCCCTGTGTCATAAAAAATGAAGTTTAGATATTTTTATAGATTTCTTATTTATTTATTTTTTCATTTTACATACTGACTCTTTATTATCAGTTTCGCGACTCTTCAATGTAAGAGCTGTGAAGTGAATAAATGACATATTTTTTCAGTGTTAAATAAAAAGATAGAAGCTGTCTATTTCAGTAATCGTGTATATTTCAATATGTCAGTTATACTAGTAACCAGCGGTGAAAGCGTTTTGTTTTGTTTTTTTGAAAAGTAAGGAAAGCATTTACTTCCACATATATTTGAATGTGTGATCAGTGCTAATCAATAAATAAAAACACATGTTTTGAGGGTCATTGAAGTCAAAGATGTTTCACCCTATACGCCCACTTCTCGGATGAATGCTATAGGTGAGCGATACAGGACCATTGGGCCTCTTGTTATAAATGCTTGACTACTCAGTTTTACCCATTATGGATTAAAATTTACCTGTAACTGGGACACTGAGAGAACTCTGTCTATAAAGTCGGCGAGACGAAACCTAACGGTAGATAGTCGGCGAGACAAAACCTAACGGTAGGTAGATTAATGTAGGCGATAAAACCAAAAACAAACTAAAGCCGACAGAACACTGACTAAAATTCGGCGAGACGAAACCTAGCGATAGGCGGAGTCACTTAGGTGGTAAACCTTTAACTAACACATTGTAACTCGGAATTTCACATACAACTCAATCCACATCCAGTTAGAAAAATTGTAGGAAATATAGATATGGATTTTTTCCAATTTCGTTTATAAAGATATGAGACAATATGTGTAATATATGCATTACAAAATCAAGTTTATTTTCTCTAGACAACACCATTCTTTTACAAGAAACTTTATTTATTAAAAACGTCTATAATCATTTTTGTTGGCCCTTATGGAAGCGCGCTAGGGGTCTTACTGTGTTCAAGTTTCAATTATTATGAACAATAATCGTGTAATATGAAGTCAATCTCAATTACATGTAGGTATGACATACATACATACATACATACATACATACATACATACATACATGCATGCATGCATGCATGCATGCATACATACATACATACATACATACATACATACATACATACATACATGCATGACGTTGTATGCGTGTAATAGAGTGATACCCACCGGTACGGTCAACATAAAAACTTATTATAGAAGTTCACTTGTATTCGTTTGTACCAGCATATCTTCAGAATATATATTATGCCTGTGCTGTTCATCTAAGTGTTTAGGATCTGCCTGATTTCAACGGGGGATGTGCGAGTTTCTGGTAGGGATACCCCCAACCACTCTCGCATCTATGGGGCGCCGTTTTACTATTTATTCCCATTTGGTGATATCACCTATTCAAATGAGTGATATCACCTATTCGAATAGGTGATACCACTTAAGAACTTTTTTTAAGTGATATCACTTATTCGAATAGGTGATATCACCTATTCGAATGAGTGATATCACCTATTCGAATAAGTGATATCACCTATTCGAATTTCACTTATTGAAACGAATAGGTTATATCACCAATTCGAATAGGTGATATCACTCATTCGAATAGGTGATATCACTTAATGAAACGAATAGGTGATATCACCAATTCGAATAGGTGATATCACTTATTTGAAAAATGAATTGGTGATATCACCTATTAGAATAGGTGATATCACTGATTGAATAGGTGATATCACCAAATGGGAATAAATAGTAAAACGGCGCCCCATAGTGATATCACTCATTCGAGTAGGTGATATCACTTATAAAATTTCATAAGTGATATCACCTATTCGAATAGGTGATATCACTTAAGAATTTTATAAGTGATATCACCTATTCGAATAGGTGATATCACTTAAGAATATTTTTAAGTGATATCACCTATTCCAATTGGTGATATCACTCATTCGAATAGGTGATATCACTAAAAATATTCGAATAAGTGATATCACCAATTCGTTTCATTAAGTGATATCACCTATTCGAATGGGTGATATCACTGATTGAATAGGTGATATCACTTATTTGAAAAATGAATTGGTGATATCACCTATTCGAATAGGTGATATCACTGATTGAATAGGTGATATCACCTATTCGAATAGGTGATATCACCAAATGGGAATAAATAGTAAAACGGCGCCCCATAGATATCACCTATTCGAATGAGTGATATCACCTATTCGTTTCATTAAGTGATATCACCTATTCGAATGGGTGATATCACTGATTGAATAGGTGATATCACTTATTTGAAAAATGAATTGGTGATATCACCTATTCGAATAGGTGATATCACTGATTGAATAGGTGATATCACCTATTCGAATAGGTGATATCACCAAATGGGAATAAATAGTAAAACGGCGCCCCATAGATATCACCTATTCGAATGAGTGATATCACCTATTCGTTTCATTAAGTGATATCACCTATTCGAATGAGTGATATCACCTATTCGTTTCATTAAGTGATATCACCTATTCGAATGAGTGATATCACCTATTCGTTTCATTAAGTGATATCACCTATTCGAATAAGTGATATCACCTATTCGTTTCATTAAGTGATATCACCTATTCGAATGAGTGATATCACCTATTCGTTTCATTAAGTGATATCACCTATTCGAATGAGTGATATCACCTATTCGTTTCATTAAGTGATATCACTGATTGAATGGGTGATATCACCAAATGGGAATAAATAGTAAAACGGCGCCCCATACGCATCTCCCTCACCGTTGGATCTCAGTATTCCATTTGAATAAAATATGTAGCTTTTAATATACTGTTACATGTATATCATTTTTATATGTAAACAATAGGACATTATTTGATATTAAGTATAGACTTTTATCATGCCATGCAGATTTATTTTCGAAGGCAATAAGATCCATGCTACACTGTATATGTACAGATTCTTAAATCGTTCTCCACTTTGTATTTTGTATAATTGTTGTTAACGTACACGTACATGTATATTACGATTGTTTATATAATATGTTAGTATAATAATGGGCAATATAGCACACAGTTAATAAAGGAATTGAAATTGAATAGAGGTAATACATTTATTTTCGGTATTTTGTCCATTCCGGATCAGTCTCAGGTTTCCAGAGATTTGTTCATGCATATTTCACAAAGGAAATAATAAAATTTTTTATCTCTGCTTTTCAGACCTGACAATTCTAAACAAAGAAGACTTAGGGTCTGGTGCCAGTGGTGGACAGTCTACCCAGAGCTTTAATTAACTTTATGTTGAATCATATTTTCCGGGACCACACTCGTTAGATTTTAACTACAGTCTTCATTTATTTATCTATCTATCTATTTATTTATATAATTGGAGCATCTAAAGGCCTATATTTATTTATGTATCAGAATGTGTAGTGCGATGACTTGTCATGATCACTGTCGCAGTAATTATTTAAATATGAAAAATCAAGGGGAGGTAATTGACCCCCAGATCTCGCGCAGTCTCGTCCTCGAGGAAACAAAATGGCGGCGGCTCTGTGTAGAACGTTTGTAGGTCTTACAAGAAGGGCTGTGCTCCCTTATCAAGCGAGGGCGTATGGCAGTAAAGCCGACGGAGGAAGAGACATTGGTATAAGCGGCATGCATTCTATATTCCCCCCAGAAGAAAGTCACGAAGGGAAAATTGGTATGTTAATAAAGCTCTCGCTGAGAGCAGCTTCGGCATGGAGTGTGTCACGTTCCTATGGTTTGTCCTAGCCGGTACATGTACCCTACCGCATGTATGCTATCAATAGTAGTAGATGGTTCGTAAAAAATATGATCTATTTGAATGATGAATTAAAAAAATTATAGTTATTGATCGTTTCTTCATAAGCATGCCTAAAATAGATCGATATGTACGTGCCAAACCTTCAAGTAGAGGACATTGTTCAAGGTTATTTTTAAGATCGATCAATTAAATGGGAATCAATCGCCTCGTTTGTCACCCCAACCTTCTCATAATTCCAACTGGCTTGTTTTGTACCTTGTGTGTTAAAAACAGATTCTCTTTCAGACCCGTCGCTATTTTTATCCACCAAAATCAAGATGGTTGTGCATATATATCGCCATGATAGTGACGATACGTATCGCGATAGGCCCTACAAAAAAGAAAGGATCATGACTTGAAAGTGAAAGTTCACAACCAGTTTTAGGTGTGCAGCTATTTGAAGTCATAAGACGCTGAATATCAGATCACGGAACGACCATTCATAGAGATATATAGCGACATGTACTGTGGTTCGATCCTTTCTTTTCATTGTTGAAATATCAAAACCTGGCTATGATTGTGAGGACACATGAGGGTGATCATGAGGGTACATTTGTAATATTGGAAGCTAATTGGAGTAATGAAAAATACCCTGCCCGTACGCTTACCAGTGACCTTTCGCTCTCAAGGCAAACATTCTACCACTTATAAACGAAAGGGGAATTCCCGATAGTCTGCGCTAGTAAGGTGACCTCATATTCTCTACTTCTACACTACAGCCTCTTTTACAAGCCTTTCTCCCACAAAGACAACCACAACCCACGTTCTTCATCTCCAAGGAAGACTCTCAATCTCCTTTATAGATTTCACTTAGAGTGGTCAAAGGCGCCAAATCTGTATTAGGAAGGAGTAGAGAAAAATACCCTGCCTGTGCCGGGTTTTGAACTAGCGATCTTTCGCTCTCAAGGCAAACATCCTACCTCTAGATTAAGGGAAATTACCGCTAGTGTGAGCTGGTAAAGTGACCTTGTATATATATACTCTCTACTTTTTACGCTTTTAACAAAAGGAAGTCAATGATGCATGAACCAAGGGGCCGCGGTGGCCGAGTGGTTAAGGTGTCCCAACACTAGCCTTCCACCTCTGGGTTGCGAGTTCGAAACCTACGTGGGGCAGTTGCCAGGTACTGACTGTAGGCCGGTGGTTTTTCTTTGGGTACTCCGGCTTTCCTCCACCTCCAAACCCAGCACGTCCTTAAATGACACTGGCTGTTAGTAGGACGTTAAACAAAAACAAACCAAAAAAGAGTCATAAACCAAGTTTCTACCAAAAAGACAAAGATGCAGTAGACATCATAAAACAGATCTGTTTCACAGTCCTGTCTGAGAAAAATATGGAGAACATCTGAACATACAGGTACATGACAAACATCACCGATACCTCTTGTCAATGTATTCTCGGAAAGTGACTTGCCATCCATATAATTATTTAATTACGTCCTATTGGTTGAGAATCGATCAAGGGCTACTGGAGTTTGTACTTCATGTTATACCAATTATATTTTCCTCATACTGAGAAGACATGACTAGCCTCTTAAGTAATTGTGTGTACATACAAAATTAAAATATTTCAGTTATGCATCAGGAAAGCATTTGCCTGACCAGGATGACATGGAAAAAAATGTCTTGTTCTGAGCGTTACCCTAGCTGTAAATGAACCAAACAAATCAAAACCAACACATTTATGTCACAGGTTTTTGCTTTGTTGTCTGGATATATATATATGAATACTGCTGGTATGCATACAAAATTATTCAACAATATTAATGAAATATATGTCCACTACCCAGTCTCTGGTCCGGTGGCTGAAATGTCACTGTTGATATGATGTGGATGAAAAATTATTACATTCTGTTGAAATGATCAAATTTGGATTTTATTTCGTGGACTTAAAATGAAATATTAAGAAATTTTAGCATAATTTATTTTACCCTCAATATCAGTATATTATACATCTGACATCGATATTAATGTTAGAGGCGCTGTGATCTAGTGATATGGTGCAGAAGTTTGAGTCCTGGCATGGGCACTGTGTTGTAACTTAGAACAAGATCTTTTATTCCGCTGAGTTCCAGTCGACCCAGCTGTAAATAAGTAGCTGGACAGTGCAATAAATGTTGTGTGTATAAGATGTTAGCGTCTAAATGGCAAATCCAGCTGTATGTATGCTCCCCAGGGAGTTTAAAAATTCAAAACTCTCACTGTATCAAACTTTTTGCTTGGTCCCGAATTTCCTCACTATATAACGCGACTAATGAACCTATGTATGATTCAAATTTTTATAAATCAAAGTTTTCGATTTATCAAACGTTTTTCATGGCCCGTTAGCTATGATATTATAGGTAATTGACATCTCATGATTCGAACAAAAAATTACCTGTACTGACCACTGGACAGGTGTTTGTCGTGACCCCTGCGGCAAGATTTCACACCTCTCCCACAAATGCCCTGACTGACAATATGGATAACGATAGCGTGTGTTGTCACTCCCAATCATGGGGTTAATAAATAATCAGACCCAATTGATAGATAAATGGTTGTTTAGAAGCCATGGCATTTAATCACTCCGATATACCATACCGGTGGTAATGTATAATTTATTAATCCTAGTGCCATAGAATGAATGCACATAAAAATAAAATTGATGAAATTTTTTTTTCAATTTCTGAAGGCAGTTTGTCGGCATAGAAATTATAGCTGTAAGCTGGGTCTCATATTCTATCTAAACTCATTTGAGCCAAATCTGTTCCATAAACAATACCTTAAAAGGTACTATTAAAATATGTTTGAACTGGAAACAACGATTTTCAGTAGACACCTCATATATGTGTTTTATCCCCCATGCCCTCGCAGACATCTTTTTCTGGATTTCAGATTTAAAAGAGGGTATTGATTGTTTTTCTAATGGAGGCATTTTTCATGATTGTGGAATTATTACCTTTTCTTACTGCTTACGTCATTGATTTCATCATTTATGCCATGACGCTCATTAACAGGATTGACGTCATACTAACTAATGTGTGTTTTTTACAGAAACACCCGATTCCCTGATGCCCAGTAATCTTGGACACATGCTTGGTGAGGAGAGAGATGAAATTTTAACAGAGCTGGCTGGTGCAAAGGCAAGTTGATCTACTCATTATGGGAATGACCCATTACATAATGAGTACTTAAGTATAATTAAGTCTACCTCCATGGAATGAATACTCTCTGCTTTTATGGCTTGAGCTTGATTTTGGCAATATTCATAATTCAGCAATTATAGTGATATATATTTGAGGTAAAAATATCAATATTGCTGCCGAACATTCATTCTTTATTCTATGATTTCATTATAGGGGCTATTTCAGAATTAAATTTGGGGGAGGGGACGGGGATGGGAGGTTCAAGACCCCGACGAAATTCCATTGGGTCTATAGTCGTAGTTAACATCCACATAAAATATTGAGACTTCTGTATGAAGAAAAAACAAGATAGGTACTAAGAACATAATTATATATTTTTTACTAAATGAAGATTGATGTAAACCATGGTATATTTATTAATTTCTAGACATGTACATTGACATTTTGTTATTAAACGCCGATCCAGTTGAATTGGTTTAAGATTCAGAACATGTCCAGTTTCACAATCATTCTTGAAACAAACAAAATTCCTATGAAGTTTATTCAGCATTAAGTTTGCAGAAGTACCACCAGAAGATTTTCAACTTCTTTCATGAAACTTCCGTTGTGTTTTAGAAAGTCTCTTTTGTCCCTAACTGTCAATGGAAGAGCAAAACAGTATCATGTATATGTCTTTCAATCTAGGATCACTTTGACTTTGATGGAGTCCGTGTGAATGAACGTGAAGGCACCAGAGACGCCCCAATCATTGTTAGATCCGAGAGTGACAACAGAATCGTCGGATGTCTTTGTAAGTATTACAATCACACACAGGTATCTAGGGCCATGACATTCACTCAATTTTAGTTACCATGCTCTCAATTCGGTCTTTTACGAATTTTGCCAGATATATTGTAAACATACTTTTGGTGCATTCAAATTTTTGTACAAAGCCAAATTTAAGCATATTAATCCAATGATAAAATGCCTGATGTACAAAATAATTGAAATAAAAATGTAATTAGCACAATCATAATTCATGCAAAAAGAATAAAATTAAAATAACCGCTAAAATAAGTACATTTACAGGGGTACACATTTTAAATGTATTGACTTTCTGGTAAATTGACAATAAATCATACCTTCATTACAGGTATGTTGGCGATCTTTATCATTTCTCTCCGCCATTTTGCTGGTTTATTGCAAATAAAAACTGTAACAAACTAATTTCTGAGACTCCTTGCCTGTGATTCCGTTGTTAAGATTTCATACAATGATAAATTAATACTTTCTAAGTCTATTTTCCTGGTAGGCTAAACAAATTAACTTTTAGTAATATCAGTCCCCTTTGAGACATTCTAATTAAGTCTGTATACAACATTTTATGCATACATACTTAATTCATCTCTCCTCCTAAAGTAAAGGGACCTCTGCCATGCATTTTCCAGTTACTCTGTCCCAAACATCTCTCAGAGCTTCAGTTAGTAAATGTCAAATGTGTTTTTTCCCTTTCAATCCAATCGAAGTCCTAAACTCAACATCTTAAGTTCCCATCAGTTCATTTACAAGCTCAGTATTTCTTGGATAAATCAGCTGTATTTTACAGTTTTACATTTATTTTGGCATATATATTATTATTAATTTTTAATTTCAGTTGAAGGTATAATTAACAGTTGAACCTGTGTATAAAGGACACCAAAGGGACAAGGCAAAAGTGTCCTTTATAGAGAGGTGTCCTTTATATAGAGGTTCAACCAGTTATGTCCCTTATAAACGAAGAAACAAACCAAGTCTGATTACAGTACACTATATATCTCCTGATTATTATATTTAATCTCTAAAACAAATATTATTCATTTAAGATAATATGCTTAATTAATTTTCAATAATTCATCTGACATATTTGTGAGTACCATCCTCGTTGTTGTTGCAGGTGATGACGAACAAGTTCACATTAACTACATGGTGTTAACTTCTGGAGCACCAAAGAGGTGTATGTGTGGATTTTGGTATAAACTTGTAGAAGCGTAGTGTCTATGGAGTTTCGATAGATTTTACCTCAAAGTTTTGCTGTTAATCATCAAACTAGCTAACAGACCTGCACGCCAATTGGACTACCAGTTGTTGGATGTCATTCTTTGTGATGACAAGTGATGGCTCGGGTGTTTGACTTCATAACTAATTAGAGCTTGATAAATATTGTGCAGCTGAAGTAAAGTGTTAGCAAATACATGTGGAAGTGTGACTGAATTCAAAATATTAAAATTTTGTTCTAAGTTAAATTGTTGCTATCTTGTTTTTAGCTCACCGGTTATGAGTAATCGTGAGCTAATGCTGTACCCCCGGCGTCGGCGTTCCACCCCACTTGTAAGTCCAAAAGTATACACCTCACAACCTTCTAATTTGGTTTATACATTCATGAGAGGTCTAGGAGTGATGCTACTGCAAAATCATGCAGAAAAAATGTGGTTTTTTTTTCGCATTTTACCATTTTGTGGACTTAACTTTTTTGGCACCAAAAACCACTTTAAAGATTTTGGGGTAAGTTTTTGGAAAGCTTGTAAGTCCACACCCTTCTAATTTGGTTTATACATCCACTAGACGTCAAGGAGTGATATCATGTGACATAAAGGTTCTAAACGACATACATATACATACATAAAAAATAAGTGCACTCTAATAGTGTGTTCATAATGTGATTACTGCTGCCGATGAGCTTCACAATAATTGATTGCACTTGTCAATCCCATGCTGTTGTGTAATTACCTGGGGCTAGTCGTTCAAAAGGTAATTAGGCTAATCATATTTTATCAACAATTTTAAATTCTTGACTACCGGTAATCATTTTCGGTATCGTATTCTTCAGTCTTTTCCTATCTGCCTATTTTAATTAATATATACACAGGGTTATTGAAGTATATACGAGAAATAAGATTTTCACTTATAAAGTGATTAAGCTAATCACCGTTTAAACAACTGGGTCCAGATGGGTTAATTCATATATTGGTCAGCCTGCCAGTCTGTCATATTTTCTGAACATAACTTTTCCAGAATTAAGTGTTAAACTACAAAATAACAAAACTTGGTACATGTTCTCGACAGAACATTTTTCAAATTGGTACACATTTTCCATCATTTGTTTCAACACTTTTCAACTATAGATTTTGTTGATGCAATTATTAATTTGTCGCATAACAAGGATACATGTACATATTGCTAAGCTATCGCCGTTGTCATTATCCCATTGTTTTCTGTTAAGCTTTGTATTCATATTTCGTCAACTTTTCTTTCTCCCCAAGTTCTTTCCACAATTCTGCCTGAATTTGATGCTTGGTATATGTTTTTGTACCC